>NC_089517.1:40929933-41229933 GCF_963924715.1 Thunnus thynnus
ATGCAGACTCACCCAAAACGCTGGGCTGCACTGGCAGAGTCCCGGAGCGCACCGCACATGCATTTTTCATGGTTTCTGTCAATTTCAGTGTTTTCGGGCCCGAACTAGTGGCTTTTCATCAGAATCGATGCAGACTCACCCAAAACGCTGGGCTGCACTGGCAGAGTCACGGCGCACGCCATACATGCATTTTCATGTGTTTCTGTCAATTTCAGTGTTATTGGGCCCAAACTAGTGGCTTTTCACCAGAACCGATGCAGACTCACCCAAAAGGCTCAGCTGCGCTGGCAGGGTCATGGCGCACACCGTACATGCATTTTCATGTGTTTCTGTCAATTTCAGTGTTATTGGGCCCAAACTAGTGGCTTTTCATCAGAACCGATGCAGACTCACTCCAAGGCTCGGCTGCGCTGGCGGGGTCACGGCGCACACCGTACATGCATTTTCATGTGTTTCTTCAATTTCAGTGTTATTGGGCCCAAACTAGTGGCTTTTCACCAGAACCGATGCAGACTCACCCAAAAGGCTCGGCTGCGCTGGCAGGGTCACGGCGCACACCGCACATGCATTTTTTCATGTGTTTCTGTCAATTTCAGTGTTTTCGGGCCCAAACTAGTGGCTTTTCATCAGAATCGATGCAGACTCACCCAAAACGCTGGGCTGCACTGGCAGAGTCCCGGCACGCACCGCACATGCATTTTTCATGTGTTTCTGTCAATTTCAGTGTTTTCGGGCCCAAACTAGTGGCTTTTCATCAGAATCGATGCAGACTCACCCAAAACGCTGGGCTGCACTGGCAGAGTCCCGGCATGCACCGCAGATGCATTTTTCATGTGTTTCTGTCAATTTCAGTGTTTTCGGGCCCAAAATAGTGGCTTTTCATCAGAATCGATGCAGACTCACCCAAAACGCTGGGCTGCACTGGCAGAGTCCCGGCACGCACCGCACATGCATTTTTCATGTGTTTCTGTCAATTTCAGTGTTTTCGGGCCCAAACTAGTGGCTTTTCATCAGAATCGATGCAGACTCACCCAAAACGCTGGGCTGCACTGGCAGAGACCCGGCGCGCACCGCACATGCATTTTTCATGTGTTTCTGTCAATTTCAGTGTTTTCGGGGCCCAAACTAGTGGCTTCTTTTCATCAGAATCGAAGCAGACTCACCCAAAACGCTGGGCTGCACTGGGCAGAGTCCGGCGCGCACCGCCACATGTTTTTTTTCATGTGTTCTGTCAATTTCAGTGTTTTCGGGCCAAACTAGTGGCTTTTCATCAGAATCGATGCAGACTCACCCAAAACGCTGGGCTGCACTGGCAGAGTCCCGGCGCGCACAGCACATGCATTTTTCATGTGTTTCTGTCAATTCAGTGTTTTCGGGCCCAAACTAGTGGCTCTCATCAGAATCGATGCAGACTCACCCAAAACGCTGGCTACACTGGCAGAGTCCCCGGGCACGCACCGCACATGCATTTTTCATGTGTTTCTGTCAATTTCAGTGTTTTCGGGCCCAAACTAGTGGCTTTTCATCAGAATCGATGCAGACTCACCCAAAACGCTGGGCTGCACTGGCAGAGTCCCGGCAGCAGCCGCACATGCATTTTTCATGTGTTTTCTGTCAATTTCAGTGTTGTCGGGCCCAAATTAGTGGCTTTTCATCAGAATCGATGCAGACTCACCCAAAACGCTGGGCTGCACTGGCAGAGTCCCGGAGCGCACCGCACATGCATTTTTCATGTGTTTCTGTCAATTTCAGTGTTTTCGGGCCCAAACTAGTCGCTCTGCATCAGAATCGATGCAGACTCACCCAAAACGCTGGGCTGCACTGGCAGAGTCCCGGCAGGCACCGCACATGCATTTTTCATGTGTTTCTGTCAATTTCAGTGTTTTCGGGCCCAAATTAGTGGCTTTTTCATCAGAATCGATGCAGACTCACCCAAAACACTGGGCTGCACTGGCAGAGTCCCGGCACGCACCGCACATGCATTTTTCATGTGTTTCTGTCAATTTCAGTGTTTTCGGGCCCAAACTAGTGACTCTTCATCAGAATCGATGCAGACTCACCCAAAACGCTGGGCTGCACTGGCAGAGTCCCGGCACGCACCGCACATGCATTTTTCATGTGTTTCTGTCAATTTCAGTGTTTTCGGGCCCAAATTAGTGGTTTTTCATCAGAATCGATGCAGACTCACCGAAAACGCTGGGCTGCACTGGCAGAGTCCCGGCACGCACCGCACATGCATTTTTCATGTGTTTCTGTCAATTTCAGTGTTTTCGGGCCCAAACTAGTGGCTTTCATCAGAATCGATGCAGACTCACCCAAAACGCTGGGCTGCACTGGCAGAGTCCCGGGACGCACCGCACATGCATTTTCATGTGTTTCTGTCAATTTCAGTGTTTTCGGGCCCAAAATAGTGGCTTTTCATCAGAATCGATGCAGACTCACCCAAAACGCTGGGCTGCACTGGCAGAGTCCCGACACGCACCGCACATGCATTTTTCATGTGTTTCTGTCAATTTCAGTGTTTTCGGGCCCAAATTAGTGGTTTTTCTATCAGAATCGATGCAGGACTCACCCAAAACGCTGGGCTGCACTGGCAGAGTCCCGCGCGCGCACCGCACATGCATTTTCATGTGTTTTTCCGTCAATCTCAGTGTTTTCGGGCCCAAACTAGTGGCTTTCTTCAGAATCGATGCAGACTCACCCAAAACGCTGGGCTGCACTGGCAGAGTCCCGGAGCGCACCGCACATGCATTTTCATGTGTTTTCTGTCAATTTCAGTGTTTTCGGGCCCCAACTAGTGGCTTTTCATCAGAATCGATGCAGACTCACCCAAAACGCTGGGCGCACTGGCAGAGTCCACGGCACGCACCGCACATGCATTTTTCATGTGTTTCTGTCAATTTCAGTGTTTTCGGGCCAAACTAGTGGCTTTTCATCAGAATCGATGCAGAGTCACCCAAAACGCTGGGCTGCACTAGCAGAGTCCCCGCGGCACCGCACATGCATTTTTCATGTGTTTCTGTCAATTTCAGTGTTTTCTGGCCCAAACTAGTGGCTTTTCAACAGAATCGATGCAGACTCACCCAAAACGCTGGGCTGAACTGGCAGAGTCCCGGCAGGCATCGCACATGCATTTTTTCATGTGTTTCTGTCAATTTCAGTGTTTTCGGGCCCAAATTAGTGGCTTTTCATCAGAATCGATGCAGACTCACCCAAAAGCTGGGCTGCAATGGCAGAGTCCCGGAGCGCACCGCACATGCATTTTTCATGTGTTTCTGTCAATTTCAGTGTTTTCGGCCCAAACTATTCTCTCTGCATCAGAATCGATGTAGACTCACCCAAAACGCTGGGCTGCACTGGCAGAGTCCCGGCAGGCACCGCACATGCATTTTTCATGTGTTTCTGTCAATTTCAGTGTTTTCGGGCCCAAACTAGTGGCTTTTCATCAGAATCGATGCAGACTCACCCAAAACGCTGGGCTGCACTGGCAGAGTCCCGGAGCGCACCGCACATGCATTTTTCATGTGGTTTCTGTCAATTTCAGTGTTTTCGGGCTCAAACTAGTCGCTCTGCACTCAGAATCGATGCAGACTCACCCAAAACGCTGGGCTGCACTGGCAGAGTCCCGGCACGCACCACCGCACATGCATTTTTCATGTGTTTCTGTCAATTTCAGTGTTTTCGGGCCCGAACTAGTGGCTTTTCATCAGAATCGATGCAGACTCACCCAAAACGCTGGGCTGCACTGGCAGAGTCACGGCGCACGCCATACATGCATTTTCATGTGTTTCTGTCAATTTCAGTGTTATTGGGCCCAACTAGTGGCTTTTCACCAGAACCGATGCAGACTCACCCAAAAGGCTCGGCTGCGCTGGCAGGGTCATGGCGCACACCGTACATGCATTTTCATGTGTTTCTGTCAATTTCAGTGTTATTGGGCCAAACTAGTGGCTTTTCATCAGAACCGATGCAGACTCACTCCAAAGGCTCGGCTGCGCTGGCGGGGTCACGGCGCACACCGTACATGCATTTTCATGTGTTTCTGTCAATTTCAGTGTTATTGGGCCCAAACTAGTGGCTTTTCACAGAACCGATGCAGACTCACCCAAAAGGCTCGGCTGCGCTGGCAGGGTTAGGGCACGCACCGCACATGCATTTTTCATGTGTTTCTGTCAATTTCAGTGTTTTCGGGCCCAAACTAGTGGCTTTTCATCAGAATCGATGCAGACTCACCCAAAACGCTGGGCTGCACTGGCAGAGTCCCGGCACGCACCGCACATGCATTTTTCATGTGTTTCTGTCAATTTCAGTGTTTTCGGGCCCAAACTAGTGGCTTTTCATCAGAATCGATGCAGACTCACCCAAAACGCTGGGCTGCACTGGCAGAGTCCCGGCATGCACCGCAGATGCATTTTTCATGTGTTTCTGTCAATTTCAGTGTTTTCGGGCCCAAAATAGTGGCTTTTCATCAGAATCAATGCAGACTCACCCAAAACGCTGGGCTGCACTGGCAGAGTCCCGGCACGCACCGCACATGCATTTTTCATGTGTTTCTGTCAATTTCAGTGTTTTCGGGCCCAAACTAGTGGCTTTTCATCAGAATCGATGCAGACTCACCCAAAACGCTGGGCTGCACTGGCAGAGTCCCGGCGCGCACCGCACATGCATTTTTCATGTGTTTCTGTCAATTTCAGTGTTTTCGGGCCCAAACTAGTGGCTTTCATCAGAATCGATGCAGACTCACCCAAAACGCTGGGCTGCACTGGCAGAGTCCCGGCGCGCACCGCACATGCATTTTTCATGTGTTTCTGTCAATTTCAGTGTTTTCGGGCCCAAACTAGTGGCTTTTCATCAGAATCGATGCAGACTCACCCAAAACGCTGGGCTGCACTGGCAGAGTCCCGGAGCGCACCGCACATGCATTTTTCATGTGTTTCTGTCAATTTCAGTGTTTTCGGGCCCAAACTAGTCGCTCTGCATCAGAATCGATGCAGACTCACCCAAAACGCTGGGCTGCACTGGCAGAGTCCCGGCAGGCACCGCACATGCATTTTTCATGTGTTTCTGTCAATTTCAGTGTTTTCGGGCCCAAATTAGTGGCTTTTCATCAGAATCGATGCAGACTCACCCAAAACGCTGGGCTGCACTGGCAGAGTCCCGGCACGCACCGCACATGCATTTTTCATGTGTTTCTGTCAATTTCAGTGTTTTCGGGCCCAAACTAGTCGCTCTGCATCAGAATCGATGCAGACTCACCCAAAACGCTGGGCTGCACTGGCAGAGTCCCGGCAGGCACCGCACATGCATTTTTCATGTGTTTCTGTCAATTTCAGTGTTTTCGGGCCCAAACTAGTCGCTCTGCATCAGAATCGATGCAGACTCACCCAAAACGCTGGGCTGCACTGGCAGAGTCCCGGCACGCACCGCACATGCATTTTTCATGTGTTTCTGTCAATTTCAGTGTTTTCGGGCCCAAACTAGTGGCTTATCATCAGAATCGATGCAGACTCACCCAAAACGCTGGGCTGCACTGGCAGAGTCCCGGCACGCACCACCGCACATGCATTTTTCATGTGTTTCTGTCAATTTCAGTGTTTTCGGGCCCGAACTAGTGGCTTTTCATCAGAACCGATTCAGACTCACCCCAAAGGCTCGGCTGCGCTGGAGGGGTCACGGCGCACGCCGTACATGCATTTTCATGTGTTTCTGTCAATTTAAGTGTTATTGGGCCCGAACTAGTGGCTTTTCATCAGAACCGATGCAGACTCAACCAAAAGGCTCGGCTGCGCTGGCAGGGTCACGGCGCACGCCGTATATGCATTTTCATGTGTTTCTGTCAATTTCAGTGTTATTGGGCCCAAACTAGTGGCTTTTCACCAGAACCGATGCAGACTCACCCAAAAGGCTCGGCTGCACTGGCAGAGTCCCGGCACGCACCGCACATGCATTTCTCATGTGTTTCTGTCAATTTCAGTGTTATCGGGCCCAAACTAGTGGCTTTTCATCAGAATCGATGCAGACTCACCTAAAACGCTGGGCTGCACTGGCAGAGTCCCGGCAGGCAGCGCACATGCATTTTTCATGTGTTTCTGTCAATTTCAGTGTTTTCGGGCCCAAATTAGTGGCTTTTCATCAGAATCGATGCAGACTCACCCAAAACGCTGGGCTGCACTGGCAGAGTCCCGGAGCGCACCGCACATGCATTTTTCATGTGTTTCTGTCAATTTCAGTGTTTTCGGGCCCAAACTAGTCGCTCTGCATCAGAATCGATGCAGACTCACCCAAAACGCTGGGCTGCACTGGCAGAGTCCCGGCAGGCACCGCACATGCATTTTTCATGTGTTTCTGTCAATTTCAGTGTTTTCGGGCCCAAATTAGTGGCTTTTCATCAGAATCGATGCAGACTCACCCAAAACGCTGGGCTGCACTGGCAGAGTCCCGGCACGCACCGCACATGCATTTTTCATGTGTTTCTGTCAATTTCAGTGTTTTCGGGCCCAAACTAGTCGCTCTGCATCAGAATCGATGCAGACTCACCCAAAACGCTGGGCTGCACTGGCAGAGTCCCGGCAGGCACCGCACATGCATTTTTCATGTGTTTCTGTCAATTTCAGTGTTTTCGGGCCCAAATTAGTGGCTTTTCATCAGAATCGATGCAGACTCACCCAAAACGCTGGGCTGCACTGGCAGAGTCCCGGCACGCACCGCACATGCATTTTTCATGTGTTTCTGTCAATTTCAGTGTTTTCGGGCCCAAACTAGTGGCTTATCATCAGAATCGATGCAGACTCACCCAAAACGCTGGGCTGCACTGGCAGAGTCCCGGCACGCACCGCACATGCATTTTTCATGTGTTTCTGTCAATTTCAGTGTTTTCGGGCCCAAACTAGTGGCTTTTCATCAGAATCGATGCAGACTCACCCAAAACGCTGGGCTGCACTGGCAGAGTCCCGGCACGCACCGCACATGCATTTTTCATGTGTTTCTGTCAATTTCAGTGTTTTCGGGCCCAAACTAGTGACTCTTCATCAGAATCGATGCAGACTCACCCAAAACGCTGGGCTGCACTGGCAGAGTCCCGGGACGCACCGCACATGCATTTTTCATGTGTTTCTGTCAATTTCAGTGTTTTCGGGCCCAAACTAGTGGCTTTTCATCAGAATCGATGCAGACTCACCCAAAACGCTGGGCTGCACTGGCAGAGTCCCGACACGCACCGCACATGCATTTTTCATGTGTTTCTGTCAATTTCAGTGTTTTCGGGCCCAAATTAGTGGTTTTTCATCAGAATCGATGCAGACTCACCCAAAACGCTGGGCTGCACTGGCAGAGTCCCGGCGCGCACCGCACATGCATTTTCATGTGTTTCTGTCAATTTCAGTGTTTTCGGGCCCAAACTAGTGGCTTTCTTCAGAATCGATGCAGACTCACCCAAAACGCTGGGCTGCACTGGCAGAGTCCCGGCACGCACCGCACATGCATTTTTCATGTGTTTCTGTCAGTTTCAGTGTTTTCGGGCCCAAACTAGTGGCTTTTCATCAGAATCGATGCAGACTCACCCAAAACGCTGGGCTGCACTGGCAGAGTCCCGGCACGCACCGCACATGCATTTTTCATGTGTTTCTGTCAATTTCAGTGTTTTCGGGCCCAAACTACTGGCTTTTCATCAGAATCGATGCAGAGTCACCCAAAACGCTGGGCTGCACTAGCAGAGTCCCGGCGCGCACCGCACATGCATTTTTCATGTGTTTCTGTCAATTTCAGTGTTTTCTGGCCCAAACTAGTGGCTTTTCAACAGAATCGATGCAGACTCACCCAAAACGCTGGGCTGAACTGGCAGAGTCCCGGCAGGCACCGCACATGCATTTTTCATGTGTTTCTGTCAATTTCAGTGTTTTCGGGCCCAAATTAGTGGCTTTTCATCAGAATCGATGCAGACTCACCCAAAACGCTGGGCTGCAATGGCAGAGTCCCGGAGCGCGCCGCACATGCATTTTTCATGTGTTTCTGTCAATTTCAGTGTTTTCGGGCCCAAACTATTCTCTCTGCATCAGAATCGATGCAGACTCACCCAAAACGCTGGGCTGCACTGGCAGAGTCCCGGCAGGCACCGCACATGCATTTTTCATGTGTTTCTGTCAATTTCAGTGTTTTTGGGCCCAAACTAGTGGCTTTTCATCAGAATCGATGCAGACTCACCCAAAACGCTGGGCTGCACTGGCAGAGTCCCGGAGCGCACCGCACATGCATTTTTCATGTGTTTCTGTCAATTTCAGTGTTTTCGGGCTCAAACTAGTCGCTCTGCATCAGAATCGATGCAGACTCACCCAAAACGCTGGGCTGCACTGGCAGAGTCCCGGCACGCACCACCGCACATGCATTTTTCATGTGTTTCTGTCAATTTCAGTGTTTTCGGGCCCGAACTAGTGGCTTTTCATCAGAACCGATGCAGACTCACCCCAAAGGCTCGGCTGCGCTGGAGGGGTCACGGCGCATGCCGTACATGCATTTTCATGTGTTTCTGTCAATTTAAGTGTTATTGGGCCCGAACTAGTGGCTTTTCATCAGAACCGATGCAGACTCAACCAAAAGGCTCAGCTGCGCTGGCAGGGTCACGGCGCACGCCGTATATGCATTTTCATGTGTTTCTGTCAATTTCAGTGTTATTGGGCCCAAACTAGTGGCTTTTCACCAGAACCGATGCAGACTCACCCAAAAGGCTCGGCTGCGCTGGCAGGGTCATGGCGCACACCGTACATGCATTTTCATGTGTTTCTGTCAATTTCAGTGTTATTGGGCCCAAACTAGTGGCTTTTCATCAGAACCGATGCAGACTCACTCCAAAGGCTCGGCTGCGTTGGCGGGGTCACGGCGCACACCGTACATGCATTTTCATGTGTTTCTGTCAATTTCAGTGTTATTGGGCCCAAACTAGTGGCTTTTCACCAGAACCGATGCAGACTCACCCAAAAGGCTCGGCTGCGCTGGCAGGGTCACGGCGCACACCGTACATGCATTTTCATGTGTTTCTGTCAATTTCAGTGTTATTGGGCCCATACTAATGGCTTTTCATCAGAACCGATGCAGACTCACCCAAAAGGCTCGGCTGCGCTGGCAGGGTTAGGGCACGCACCGCACATGCATTTTTCATGTGTTTCTGTCAATTTCAGTGTTTTCGGGCCCAAACTAGTGGCTTTTCATCAGAATCGATGCAGACTCACCCAAAACGCTGGGCTGCACTGGCAGAGTCCCGGCACGCACCGCACATGCATTTTTCATGTGTTTCTGTCAATTTCAGTGTTTTCGGGCCCAAACTAGTGGCTTTTCATCAGAATCGATGCAGACTCACCCAAAACGCTGGGCTGCACTGGCAGAGTCCCGGCATGCACCGCAGATGCATTTTTCATGTGTTTCTGTCAATTTCAGTGTTTTCGGGCCCAAAATAGTGGCTTTTCATCAGAATCGATGCAGACTCACCCAAAACGCTGGGCTGCACTGGCAGAGTCCCGGCACGCACCGCACATGCATTTTTCATGTGTTTCTGTCAATTTCAGTGTTTTCGGGCCCAAACTAGTGGCTTTTCATCAGAATCGATGCAGACTCACCCAAAACGCTGGGCTGCACTGGCAGAGTCCCGGCGCGCACCGCACATGCATTTTTCATGTGTTTCTGTCAATTTCAGTGTTTTCGGGCCCAAACTAGTGGCTTTCATCAGAATCGATGCAGACTCACCCAAAACGCTGGGCTGCACTGGCAGAGTCCCGGCGCGCACCGCACATGCATTTTTCATGTGTTTC
Source organism: Thunnus thynnus (assembly GCF_963924715.1). Taxonomy (NCBI): domain Eukaryota; kingdom Metazoa; phylum Chordata; class Actinopteri; order Scombriformes; family Scombridae; genus Thunnus; species Thunnus thynnus. Next base: position 40,939,731 of record NC_089517.1, read on the forward strand.
TGTCAATTTCAGTGTTTTCGGGCCCAAACTAGTGGCTTTTCATCAGAATCGATGCAGACTCACCCAAAACGCTGGGCTGCACTGGCAGAGTCCCGGCGCGCACCGCACATGTTTTTTTCATGTGTTTCTGTCAATTTCAGTGTTTTCGGGCCCAAATTAGTGGCTTTTCATCAGAATCGATGCAGACTCACCCAAAACGCTGGGCTGCACTGGCAGAGTCCCGGAGCGCACCGCACATGCATTTTTCATGTGTTTCTGTCAATTTCAGTGTTTTCGGGCCCAAACTAGTCGCTCTGCATCAGAATCGATGCAGACTCACCCAAAACGCTGGGCTGCACTGGCAGAGTCACGGCGCACGCCATACATGCATTTTCATGTGTTTCTGTCAATTTCAGTGTTATTGGGCCCAAACTAGTGGCTTTTCATCAGAATCGATGCAGACTCACCCAAAACGCTGGGCTGCACTGGCAGAGTCCCGGCGCGCACCGCACATGCATTTTTCATGTGTTTCTGTCAATTTCAGTGTTTTCTGGACCAAACTAGTGGCTTTTCATCAGAATCGATGCAGACTCACCCAAAACGCTGGGCTGAACTGGTAGAGTCCCGGCAGGCACCGCACATGCATTTTTCATGTGTTTCTGTCAATTTCAGTGTTTTCGGGCCCAAATTAGTGGCTTTTCATCAGAATCGATGCAGACTCACCCAAAACGCTGGGCTGCACTGGCAGAGTCCCGGAGCGCATCGCACATGCATTTTTCATGTGTTTCTGTCAATTTCAGTGTTTTCGGGCCCAAACTAGTCGCTCTGCATCAGAATCGATGCAGACTCACCCAAAACGCTGGGCTGCACTGGCAGAGTCCCGGCACGCACCGCACATGCATTTTTCATGTGTTTCTGTCAATTTCAGTGTTTTCGGGCCCAAACTAGTGGCTTATCATCAGAATCGATGCAGACTCACCCAAAACGCTGGGCTGCACTGGCAGAGTCCCGGCACGCACCACCGCACATGCATTTTTCATGTGTTTCTGTCAATTTCAGTGTTTTCGGGCCCGAACTAGTGGCTTTTCATCAGAACCGATGCAGACTCACCCCAAAGGCTCGGCTGCGCTGGAGGGGTCACGGCGCACGCCGTACATGCATTTTCATGTGTTTCTGTCAATTTAAGTGTTATTGGGCCCGAACTAGTGGCTTTTCATCAGAACCGATGCAGACTCACCCCAAAGGCTCGGCTGCGCTGGCAGGGTCACGGCGCACGCCGTATATGCATTTTCATGTGTTTCTGTCAATTTCAGTGTTATTGGGCCCAAACTAGTGGCTTTTCACCAGAACCGATGCAGACTCACCCAAAAGGCTCGGCTGCACTGGCAGAGTCCCGGCACGCACCGCACATGCATTTCTCATGTGTTTCTGTCAATTTCAGTGTTATCGGGCCCAAACTAGTGGCTTTTCATCAGAATCGATGCAGACTCACCCAAAACGCTGGGCTGCACTGGCAGAGTCCCGGCAGGCAGCGCACATGCATTTTTCATGTGTTTCTGTCAATTTCAGTGTTTTCGGGCCCAAATTAGTGGCTTTTCATCAGAATCGATGCAGACTCACCCAAAACGCTGGGCTGCACTGGCAGAGTCCCGGAGCGCACCGCACATGCATTTTTCATGTGTTTCTGTCAATTTCAGTGTTTTCGGGCCCAAACTAGTCGCTCTGCATCAGAATCGATGCAGACTCACCCAAAACGCTGGGCTGCACTGGCAGAGTCCCGGCAGGCACCGCACATGCATTTTTCATGTGTTTCTGTCAATTTCAGTGTTTTCGGGCCCAAATTAGTGGCTTTTCATCAGAATCGATGCAGACTCACCCAAAACGCTGGGCTGCACTGGCAGAGTCCCGGCACGCACCGCACATGCATTTTTCATGTGTTTCTGTCAATTTCAGTGTTTTCGGGCCCAAACTAGTCGCTCTGCATCAGAATCGATGCAGACTCACCCAAAACGCTGGGCTGCACTGGCAGAGTCCCGGCAGGCACCGCACATGCATTTTTCATGTGTTTCTGTCAATTTCAGTGTTTTCGGGCCCAAATTAGTGGTTTTTCATCAGAATCGATGCAGACTCACCCAAAACGCTGGGCTGCACTGGCAGAGTCCCGGCACGCACCGCACATGCATTTTTCATTTGTTTCTGTCAATTTCAGGGTTTTCGGGCCCGAACTAGTGGCTTTTCATCAGAACCGATGCAGACTCACCCCAAAGGCTCGGCTGCGCTGGAGGGGTCACGGCGCACGCCGTACATGCATTTTCATGTGTTTCTGTCAATTTCAGTGTTATTGGGCCCAAACTAGTGGCTTTTCATCAGAACCGATGCAGACTCACCCCAAAGGCTCGGCTGCGCTGGCGGGGTCACGGCGCACACCGTACATGCATTTTCATGTGTTTCTGTCAATTTCAGTGTTATTGGGCCCAAACTAGTGGTTTTTCATCAGAACCGTTGCAGACTCACCCAAAAGGCTCGGCTGCGCTGGCTGGGTCAGGGCGCACACCGTACATGCATTTTCATGTGTTTCTGTCAATTTCAGTGTTATTGGGCCCAAACTAGTGGCTTTTCATCAGAACCGATGCAGACTCACCCTAAAGCCTCGGCTGCGCTGGCAGGGTCACGGCGCACACCGTTACATGCATTTTCATGTGTTTCTGTCAATTTCAGTGTTATTGGGCCCAAACTAGTGGCTTTTCATCAGAACCGATGCAGACTCACCCAAAAGGCTCGGCTGCGCTGGCAGGGTCACGGCGCACGCCATACATGCATTTTCATGTGTTTCTGTCAATTTCAGTGTTTTCGGGCCCAAATTAATGGCTTTTCATCAGAATCGATGCAGACTCACCCAAAACGCTGGGCTGCACTGGCAGAGTCCCGGAGCGCATCGCACATGCATTTTTCATGTGTTTCTATCAATTTCAGTGTTTTCGGGCCTGAACTAGTCGCTCTGCATCAGAATCGATGCACACTCACCCAAAAGGCTCAGCTGCGTTGGCAGGGTCACGGCGCACACCGTACATGCATTTTCATGTGTTTCTGTCAATTTCAGTGTTATTGGGCCCAAAGTAATGGCTTTTCATCAGAACCGATGCAGACTCATCCAAAAGGCTCGGCTGCGCTGGCAGGGTTAGGGCACGCACCGCACATGCATTTTTCATGTGTTTCTGTCAATTTCAGTGTTTTCGGGCCCAAACTAGTGGCTTTTCATCAGAACTGATGCAGACTCACCCCAAAGGCTCGGCTGCGCTGGAGGGGTCACGGCGAACGCCGTAAATGCATTTTCATGTGTTTCTGTCAATTTAAGTGTTATTGGGCCCAAACTAGTGGCTTTTCATCAGAACCGATGCAGACTCACCCAAAAGGCTCGGTTGCGCTGGCAGGGTCACGGCGCACGCCATACATGCATTTTCATGTGTTTCTGTCAATTTCAGTGTTATTGGGCCCAAACTAGTGGCTTTTCATCAGAACCGATGCAGACTCACCCAAAACGCTCGGCTGCGCTGGCAGGGTCAGGGCGCACACCGTACATGCATTTTCATGGGTTTCTGTCAATTTCAGTGTTATTGGGCCCAAACTAGTGGCTTTTCATCAGAACCGATGTAGACTCACCCCAAAGGCTCGGCTGCGCTGGCGGGGTCACGGCGCACACCGTACATGCATTTTCATGTGTTTCTGTCAATTTCAGTGTTATTGGGCCCAAACTAGTGGCTTTTCACCAGAACCGATGCAGACTCACCCAAAAGGCTCGGCTGCCCTGGCTGGGTCAGGGCGCACACCGTACATGCATTTTCATGTGTTTCTGTCAATTTCAGTGTTATTGGGCCCAAACTAGTGGCTTTTCATCAGAACCGATGCAGACTCACCCTAAAGCCTCGGCTGCGCTGGCAGGGTCACGGCGCACACCGTACATGCATTTTCATGTGTTTCTGTCAATTTCAGTGTTATTGGGCCCATACTAATGGCTTTTCATCAGAACCGATGCAGACTCACCCAAAAGGCTCGGCTGCGCTGGCAGGGTTAGGGCACGCACCGCACATGCATTTTTCATGTGTTTCTGTCAATTTCAGTGTTTTCGGGCCCAAACTAGTGGCTTTTCATCAGAATCGATGCAGACTCACCCAAAACGCTGGGCTGCACTGGCAGAGTCCCGGCGCGCACCGCACATGCATTTTTCATGTGTTTCTGTCAATTTCAGTGTTTTCGGGCCCAAACTAGTGGCTTTTCATCAGAATCGATGCAGACTCACCCAAAACGCTGGGCTGCACTGGCAGAGTCCCGGCGCGCACCGCACATGCATTTTTCATGTGTTTCTGTCAATTTCAGTGTTTTCGGGCCCAAACTAGTGGCTTTTCATCAGAATCGATGCAGACTCACCCAAAACGCTGGGCTGCACTGGCAGAGTCCCGGCACGCACCGCAGATGCATTTTTCATGTGTTTCTGTCAATTTCAGTGTTTTCGGGCCCAAAATAGTGGCTTTTCATCAGAATCGATGCAGACTCACCCAAAACGCTGGGCTGCACTGGAAGAGTCCCGGCACGCACCGCACATGCATTTTTCATGTGTTTCTGTCAATTTCAGTGTTTTCGGGCCCAAACTAGTGGCTTTTCATCAGAATCGATGCAGACTCACCCAAAACGCTGGGCTGCACTGGCAGAGTCCCGGCGCGCACCGCACATGCATTTTTCATGTGTTTCTGTCAATTTCAGTGTTTTCGGGCCCAAACTAGTGGCTTTCATCAGAATCGATGCAGACTCACCCAAAACGCTGGGCTGCACTGGCAGAGTCCCGGCGCGCACCGCACATGCATTTTTCATGTGTTTCTGTCAATTTCAGTGTTTTCGGGCCCAAACTAGTGGCTTATCATCAGAATCGATGCAGACTCACCCAAAACGCTGGGCTGCACTGGCAGAGTCCCGGCACGCACCACTGCACGTGCATTTTTCATGTGTTTCTGTCAATTTCAGTGTTTTCGGGCCCGAACTAGTGGCTTTTCATCAGAACCGATGCAGACTCACCCCAAAGGCTCGGCTGCGCTGGAGGGGTCACGGCGCACGCCGTACATGCATTTTCATGTGTTTCTGTCAATTTCAGTGTTATTGGGCCCAAACTAGTGGCTTTTCATCAGAACCGATGCAGACTCACCCCAAAGGCTCGGCTGCGCTGGCGGGGTCACGGCGCACACCGTACATGCATTTTCATGTGTTTCTGTCAATTTCAGTGTTATTGGGCCCAAACTAGTGGTTTTTCATCAGAACCGTTGCAGACTCACCCAAAAGGCTCGGCTGCGCTGGCTGGGTCAGGGCGCACACCGTACATGCATTTTCATGTGTTTCTGTCAATTTCAGTGTTATTGGGCCCAAACTAGTGGCTTTTCATCAGAACCGATGCAGACTCACCCTAAAGCCTCGGCTGCGCTGGCAGGGTCACGGCGCACACCGTTACATGCATTTTCATGTGTTTCTGTCAATTTCAGTGTTATTGGGCCCAAACTAGTGGCTTTTCATCAGAACCGATGCAGACTCACCCAAAAGGCTCGGCTGCGCTGGCAGGGTCACGGCGCACGCCATACATGCATTTTCATGTGTTTCTGTCAATTTCAGTGTTTTCGGGCCCAAATTAATGGCTTTTCATCAGAATCGATGCAGACTCACCCAAAACGCTGGGCTGCACTGGCAGAGTCCCGGAGCGCATCGCACATGCATTTTTCATGTGTTTCTATCAATTTCAGTGATTTCGGGCCTGAACTAGTCGCTCTGCATCAGAATCGATGCACACTCACCCAAAAGGCTCAGCTGCGTTGGCAGGGTCACGGCGCACACCGTACATGCATTTTCATGTGTTTCTGTCAATTTCAGTGTTATTGGGCCCAAAGTAATGGCTTTTCATCAGAACCGATGCAGACTCATCCAAAAGGCTCGGCTGCGCTGGCAGGGTTAGGGCACGCACCGCACATGCATTTTTCATGTGTTTCTGTCAATTTCACTGTTTTCGGGCCCAAACTAGTGGCTTTTCATCAGAACTGATGCAGACTCACCCCAAAGGCTCGGCTGCGCTGGAGGGGTCACGGCGAACGCCGTAAATGCATTTTCATGTGTTTCTGTCAATTTAAGTGTTATTGGGCCCAAACTAGTGGCTTTTCATCAGAACCGATGCAGACTCACCCAAAAGGCTCGGTTGCGCTGGCAGGGTCACGGCGCACGCCATACATGCATTTTCATGTGTTTCTGTCAATTTCAGTGTTATTGGGCCCAAACTAGTGGCTTTTCATCAGAACCGATGCAGACTCACCCAAAACGCTCGGCTGCGCTGGCAGGGTCAGGGCGCACACCGTACATGCATTTTCATGGGTTTCTGTCAATTTCAGTGTTATTGGGCCCAAACTAGTGGCTTTTCATCAGAACCGATGTAGACTCACCCCAAAGGCTCGGCTGCGCTGGCGGGGTCACGGCGCACACCGTACATGCATTTTCATGTGTTTCTGTCAATTTCAGTGTTATTGGGCCCAAACTAGTGGCTTTTCACCAGAACCGATGCAGACTCACCCAAAAGGCTCGGCTGCCCTGGCTGGGTCAGGGCGCACACCGTACATGCATTTTCATGTGTTTCTGTCAATTTCAGTGTTATTGGGCCCAAACTAGTGGCTTTTCATCAGAACCGATGCAGACTCACCCTAAAGCCTCGGCTGCGCTGGCAGGGTCACGGCGCACACCGTACATGCATTTTCATGTGTTTCTGTCAATTTCAGTGTTATTGGGCCCATACTAATGGCTTTTCATCAGAACCGATGCAGACTCACCCAAAAGGCTCGGCTGCGCTGGCAGGGTTAGGGCACGCACCGCACATGCATTTTTCATGTGTTTCTGTCAATTTCAGTGTTTTCGGGCCCAAACTAGTGGCTTTTCATCAGAATCGATGCAGACTCACCCAAAACGCTGGGCTGCACTGGCAGAGTCCCGGCGCGCACCGCACATGCATTTTTCATGTGTTTCTGTCAATTTCAGTGTTTTCGGGCCCAAACTAGTGGCTTTTCATCAGAATCGATGCAGACTCACCCAAAACGCTGGGCTGCACTGGCAGAGTCCCGGCGCGCACCGCACATGCATTTTTCATGTGTTTCTGTCAATTTCAGTGTTTTCGGGCCCAAACTAGTGGCTTTTCATCAGAATCGATGCAGACTCACCCAAAACGCTGGGCTGCACTGGCAGAGTCCCGGCACGCACCGCAGATGCATTTTTCATGTGTTTCTGTCAATTTCAGTGTTTTCGGGCCCAAAATAGTGGCTTTTCATCAGAATCGATGCAGACTCACCCAAAACGCTGGGCTGCACTGGCAGAGTCCCGGCACGCACCGCACATGCATTTTTCATGTGTTTCTGTCAATTTCAGTGTTTTCGGGCCCAAACTAGTGGCTTTTCATCAGAATCGATGCAGACTCACCCAAAACGCTGGGCTGCACTGGCAGAGTCCCGGCGCGCACCGCACATGCATTTTTCATGTGTTTCTGTCAATTTCAGTGTTTTCGGGCCCAAACTAGTGGCTTTCATCAGAATCGATGCAGACTCACCCAAAACGCTGGGCTGCACTGGCAGAGTCCCGGCGCGCACCGCACATGCATTTTTCATGTGTTTCTGTCAATTTCAGTGTTTTCGGGCCCAAACTAGTGGCTTTTCATCAGAATCGATGCAGACTCACCCAAAACGCTGGGCTGCACTGGCAGAGTCCCGGCGCGCACCGCACATGTTTTTTTCATGTGTTTCTGTCAATTTCAGTGTTTTCGGGCCCAAACTAGTGGCTTTTCATCAGAATCGATGCAGACTCACCCAAAACGCTGGGCTGCACTGGCAGAGTCCCGGCGCGCACCGCACATGCATTTTTCATGTGTTTCTGTCAATTTCAGTGTTTTCGGGCCCAAACTAGTGGCTTTTCATCAGAATCGATGCAGACTCACCCAAAACGCTGGGCTGCACTGGCAGAGTCCCGGCAGGCAGCGCACATGCATTTTTCATGTGTTTCTGTCAATTTCAGTGTTTTTGGGCCCAAATTAGTGGCTTTTCATCAGAATCGATGCAGACTCACCCAAAACGCTGGGCTGCACTGGCAGAGTCCCGGCAGGCACCGCACATGCATTTTTCATGTGTTTCTGTCAATTTCAGTGTTTTCGGGCCCAAACTAGTGGCTTTTCATCAGAATCGATGCAGACTCACCCAAAACGCTGGGCTGCACTGGCAGAGTCCCGGCACGCACCGCACATGCATTTTTCATGTGTTTCTGTCAATTTCAGTGTTTTCGGGCCCAAACTAGTGGCTTTTCATCAGAATCGATGCAGACTCACCCAAAACGCTGGGCTGCACTGGCAGAGTCCCGGCAGGCACCGCACATGCATTTTTCATGTGTTTCTGTCAATTTCAGTGTTTTCGGGCCCAAACTAGTGGCTTTTCATCAGAATCGATGCAGACTCACCTAAAACGCTGGGCTGCACTGGCAGAGTCCCGGCACGCACCGCACATGCATTTTTCATGTGTTTCTGTCAATTTCAGTGTTTTCGGGCCCAAACTAGTGGCTTTTCATCAGAATCGATGCAGACTCACCCAAAACGCTGGGCTGCACTGGCAGAGTCCCGGCAGGCACCGCACATGCATTTTTCATGTGTTTCTGTCAATTTCAGTGTTTTCGGGCCCAAACTAGTGGCTCTTCATCAGAATCGATGCAGACTCACCCAAAACGCTGGGCTGCACTGGCAGAGTCCCGGCAAGCACCGCACATGCATTTTTCATGTGTTTCTCTCAATTTCAGTGTTTTCGGGCACAAACTAGTGGCTTTTCATCAGAATCGATGCAGACTCACCCGAAACGCTGGGCTGCACTGGCAGAGTCCCGGCACGCACCGCACATGCATTTTTCATGTGTTTCTGTCAATTTCAGTGTTTTCGGGCCCAAACTAGTGGCTTTTCATCAGAATCGATGCAGACTCACCCAAAACGCTGGGCTGCAATGGCAGAGTCCCGGCACGCACCGCACATGCATTTTTCATGTGTTTCTGTCAATTTCAGTGTTTTCGGGCCCAAACTAGTGGCTTTTCATCAGAATCGATGCAGACTCACCCGAAACGCTGGGCTGCACTGGCAGAGTCCCGGCACGCACCGCACATGCATTTTTCATGTGTTTCTGTCAATTTCAGTGTTTTCGGGCCCAAACTAGTGGCTTTTCATCAGAATCGATGCAGACTCACCCGAAACGCTGGGCTGCACTGGCAGAGTCCCGGCACGCACCGCACATGCATTTTTCATGTGTTTCTGTCAATTTCAGTGTTTTCGGGCCCAAACTAGTGGCTTTTCATCAGAATCGATGCAGACTCACCCGAAACGCTGGGCTGCACTGGCAGAGTCCCGGCACGCACCGCACATGCATTTTTCATGTGTTTCTGTCAATTTCAGTGTTTTCGGGCCCAAACTAGTGGCTTTTCATCAGAATCGATGCAGACTCACCCAAAACGCTGGGCTGCACTGGCAGAGTCCCGGCACGCACCGCACATGCATTTTTCATGTGTTTCTGTCAATTTCAGTGTTTTCGGGCCCAAACTAGTGGCTTTTCATCAGAATCGATGCAGACTCACCCAAAACGCTGGGCTGCACTGGCAGAGTCCCGGCGCGCACCGCACATGCATTTTTCATGTGTTTCTGTCAATTTCAGTGTTTTCGGGCCCAAACTAGTGGCTTTTCATCAGAATCGATGCAGACTCACCCAAAACGCTGGGCTGCACTGGCAGAGTCCCGGCGCGCACCGCACATGCATTTTTCATGTGTTTCTGTCAATTTCAGTGTTTTCGGGCCCAAACTAGTGGCTTTTCATCAGAATCGATGCAGACTCACCCAAAACGCTGGGCTGCACTGGCAGAGTCCCGGCACGCACCGCAGATGCATTTTTCATGTGTTTCTGTCAATTTCAGTGTTTTCGGGCCCAAAATAGTGGCTTTTCATCAGAATCGATGCAGACTCACCCAAAACGCTGGGCTGCACTGGCAGAGTCCCGGCACGCACCGCACATGCATTTTTCATGTGTTTCTGTCAATTTCAGTGTTTTCGGGCCCAAACTAGTGGCTTTTCATCAGAATCGATGCAGACTCACCCAAAACGCTGGGCTGCACTGGCAGAGTCCCGGCGCGCACCGCACATGCATTTTTCATGTGTTTCTGTCAATTTCAGTGTTTTCGGGCCCAAACTAGTGGCTTTCATCAGAATCGATGCAGACTCACCCAAAACGCTGGGCTGCACTGGCAGAGTCCCGGCGCGCACCGCACATGCATTTTTCATGTGTTTCTGTCAATTTCAGTGTTTTCGGGCCCAAACTAGTGGCTTTTCATCAGAATCGATGCAGACTCACCCAAAACGCTGGGCTGCACTGGCAGAGTCCCGGCGCGCACCGCACATGTTTTTTTCATGTGTTTCTGTCAATTTCAGTGTTTTCGGGCCCAAACTAGTGGCTTTTCATCAGAATCGATGCAGACTCACCCAAAACGCTGGGCTGCACTGGCAGAGTCCCGGCGCGCACCGCACATGCATTTTTCATGTGTTTCTGTCAATTTCAGTGTTTTCGGGCCCAAACTAGTGGCTTTTCATCAGAATCGATGCAGACTCACCCAAAACGCTGGGCTGCACTGGCAGAGTCCCGGCAGGCAGCGCACATGCATTTTTCATGTGTTTCTGTCAATTTCAGTGTTTTTGGGCCCAAATTAGTGGCTTTTCATCAGAATCGATGCAGACTCACCCAAAACGCTGGGCTGCACTGGCAGAGTCCCGGCAGGCACCGCACATGCATTTTTCATGTGTTTCTGTCAATTTCAGTGTTTTCGGGCCCAAACTAGTGGCTTTTCATCAGAATCGATGCAGACTCACCCAAAACGCTGGGCTGCACTGGCAGAGTCCCGGCACGCACCGCACATGCATTTTTCATGTGTTTCTGTCAATTTCAGTGTTTTCGGGCCCAAACTAGTGGCTTTTCATCAGAATCGATGCAGACTCACCCAAAACGCTGGGCTGCACTGGCAGAGTCCCGGCAGGCACCGCACATGCATTTTTCATGTGTTTCTGTCAATTTCAGTGTTTTCGGGCCCAAACTAGTGGCTTTTCATCAGAATCGATGCAGACTCACCCAAAACGCTGGGCTGCACTGGCAGAGTCCCGGCACGCACCGCACATGCATTTTTCATGTGTTTCTGTCAATTTCAGTGTTTTCGGGCCCAAACTAGTGGCTTTTCATCAGAATCGATGCAGACTCACCCAAAACGCTGGGCTGCACTGGCAGAGTCCCGGCAGGCACCGCACATGCATTTTTCATGTGTTTCTGTCAATTTCAGTGTTTTCGGGCCCAAACTAGTGGCTCTTCATCAGAATCGATGCAGACTCACCCAAAACGCTGGGCTGCACTGGCAGAGTCCCGGCAAGCACCGCACATGCATTTTTCATGTGTTTCTCTCAATTTCAGTGTTTTCGGGCACAAACTAGTGGCTTTTCATCAGAATCGATGCAGACTCACCCGAAACGCTGGGCTGCACTGGCAGAGTCCCGGCACGCACCGCACATGCATTTTTCATGTGTTTCTGTCAATTTCAGTGTTTTCGGGCCCAAACTAGTGGCTTTTCATCAGAATCGATGCAGACTCACCCGAAACGCTGGGCTGCAATGGCAGAGTCCCGGCACGCACCGCACATGCATTTTTCATGTGTTTCTGTCAATTTCAGTGTTTTCGGGCCCAAACTAGTGGCTTTTCATCAGAATCGATGCAGACTCACCCGAAACGCTGGGCTGCACTGGCAGAGTCCCGGCACGCACCGCACATGCATTTTTCATGTGTTTCTGTCAATTTCAGTGTTTTCGGGCCCAAACTAGTGGCTTTTCATCAGAATCGATGCAGACTCACCCGAAACGCTGGGCTGCACTGGCAGAGTCCCGGCACGCACCGCACATGCATTTTTCATGTGTTTCTGTCAATTTCAGTGTTTTCGGGCCCAAACTAGTGGCTTTTCATCAGAATCGATGCAGACTCACCCGAAACGCTGGGCTGCACTGGCAGAGTCCCGGCACGCACCGCACATGCATTTTTCATGTGTTTCTGTCAATTTCAGTGTTTTCGGGCCCAAACTAGTGGCTTTTCATCAGAATCGATGCAGACTCACCCAAAACGCTGGGCTGCACTGGCAGAGTCCCGGTACGCACCGCACATGCATTTTTCATGTGTTTCTGTCAATTTCAGTGTTTTCGGGCCCAAACTAGTGACTCTTCATCAGAATCGATGCAGACTCACCCAAAACGCTGGGCTGCACTGGCAGAGTCCCGGCAAGCACCGCACATGCATTTTTCATGTGTTTCTCTCAATTTCAGTGTTTTCGGGCACAAACTAGTGGCTTTTCATCAGAATCGATGCAGACTCACCCGAAACGCTGGGCTGCACTGGTAGAGTCCCGGCACGCACCGCACATGCATTTTTCATGTGTTTCTGTCAATTTCAGTGTTTTCGGGCCCAAATTAGTGGTTTTTCATCAGAATCGATGCAGACTCACCGAAAACGCTGGGCTGCACTGGCAGAGTCCCGACACGCACCGCACATGCATTTTTCATGTGTTTCTGTCAATTTCAGTGTTTTCGGGCCCAAATTAGTGGTTTTTCATCAGAATCGATGCAGACTCACCCAAAACGCTGGGCTGCACTGGCAGAGTCCCGGCGCGCACCGCACATGCATTTTCATGTGTTTCTGTCAATTTCAGTGTTTTCGGGCGCAAACTAGTGGCTTTCTTCAGAATCGATGCAGACTCACCCAAAACGCTGGGCTGCACTGGCAGAGTCCCGGAGCGCACCGCACATGCATTTTTCATGTGTTTCTGTCAATTTCAGTGTTTTCGGGCCCAAACTAGTGGCTTTTCATCAGAATCGATGCAGACTCACCCGAAACGCTGGGCTGCACTGGCAGAGTCCCGGCACGCACCGCACATGCATTTTTCATGTGTTTCTGTCAATTTCAGTGTTTTCGGGCCCAAATTAGTGGCTTTTCATCAGAATCGATGCAGACTCACCTAAAACGCTGGGCTGCACTGGCAGAGTCCCGGCACGCACCGCACATGCATTTTTCATGTGTTTCTGTCAATTTCAGTGTTTTCGGGCCCAAACTAGTGGCTTTTCATCAGAATCGATGCAGACTCACCCAAAACGCTGAGCTGCACTGGCAGAGTCCCGGCACGCACCGCACATGCATTTTTCATGTGTTTCTGTCAATTTCAGTGTTTTCGGGCCCAAATTAGTGGTTTTTCATCAGAATCGATGCAGACTCACCGAAAACGCTGGGCTGCACTGGCAGAGTCCCGGCACGCACCGCACATGCATTTTTCATGTGTTTCTGTCAATTTCAGTGTTTTCGGGCCCAAACTAGTGGCTTTTCATCAGAATCGATGCAGACTCACCCAAAACGCTGGGCTGCACTGGCAGAGTCCCGGCACGCACCGCACATATATTTTTTCATGTTTTTCTGTCAATTTCAGTGTTTTCGGGCCCAAACTAGTGGCTTTTCATCAGAATCGATGCAGACTCACCCAAAACGCTGGGCTGCACTGGCAGAGTCCCGGCACGCACCGCACATGCATTTTTCATGTGTTTCTGTCAATTTCAGTGTTTTCGGGCCCAAATTAGTGGTTTTTCATCAGAATCGATGCAGACTCACCCAAAACGCTGGGCTGCACTGGCAGAGTTCCGGCGCGCACCGCACATGCATTTTTCATGTGTTTCTGTCAATTTCAGTGTTTTCGGGCCCAAACTAGTGGCTTTCATCAGAATCGATGCAGACTCACCCAAAACACTGGGCTGCACTGGCAGAGTCCCGGCGCGCACCGCACATGCATTTTCATGTGTTTCTGTCAATTTCAGTGTTTTCGGGCCCAAACTAGTGGCTTTCATCAGAATCGATGCAGACTCACCCAAAATGCTGGGCTGCACTGGCAGAGTCCCGGCGCGCACCGCACATGCATTTTTCATGTGTTTCTGTCAATTTCAGTGTTTTCGGGCCCAAACTAGTGGCTTTTCATCAGAATCGATGCAGACTCACCCAAAACGCTGGGCTGCACTGGCAGAGTCCCGGCGCGCACCGCACATGCATTTTTCATGTGTTTCTGTCAATTTCAGTGTTTTCGGGCCCAAACTAGTCGCTCTGCATCAGAATCGATGCAGACTCACCCAAAACGCTGGGCTGCACTGGCAGAGTCCCGGCGCGCACCGCACATGCATTTTTCATGTGTTTCTGTCAGTTTCAGTGTTTTCGGGCCCAAACTAGTGGCTTTTCATCAGAATCGATGCAGACTCACCCAAAACGCTGGGCTGCACTGGCAGAGTCACGGCGCACACCGTACATGCATTTTCATGTGTTTCTGTCAATTTCAGTGTTATTGTGCCCAAACTAGTCGCTTTTCATCAGAACTGATGCAGACTCACCCTAAAGCCTCGGCTGCGCTGGCAGGGTCACGGCGCACACCGTACATGCATTTTTCATGTGTTTCTGTCAATTTCAGTGTTTTCGGGCCCAAACTAGTGGCTTTTCATCAGAATCGATGCAGACTCACCCAAAACGCTGGGCTGCACTGGCAGAGTCCCGGCGCGCACCGCACATGCATTTTCATGTGTTTCTGTCAATTTCAGTGTTTTCGGGCCCAAATTAGTGGCTTTTCATCAGAATTGATGCAGACTCACCCAAAACGCTGGGCTGCACTGGCAGAGTCCCGGCAGGCACCGCACATGCATTTTTCATGTGTTTCTGTCAATTTCAGTGTTTTCGGGCCCAAACTAGTGGCTTTTCATCAGGATCGATGCAGACTCACCCAAAACGCTGGGCTGCACTGGCAGAGTCCCGGCGCGCACCGCACATGCATTTTTCATGTGTTTCTGTCAATTTCAGTGTTTTCGGGCCCAAACTAGTCGCTCTGCATCAGAATCGATGCAGACTCACCCAAAACGCTGGGCTGCACTGGCAGAGTGCCGGCACGCACCGCACATGCATTTTTCATGTGTTTCTGTCAGTTTCAGTGTTTTCGGGCCCAAATTAGTGGCTTTTCATCAGAATCGATGCAGACTCACCCAAAACGCTGAGCTGCACTGGCAGAGTCCCGGCACGCACCGCACATGCATTTTTCATGTGTTTCTGTCAATTTCAGTGTTTTCGGGCCCAAACTAGTGGCTTTTCATCAGAATCGATGCAGACTCACCCAAAATGCTGGGCTGCACTGGCAGAGTCCTGGGACGCACCGCACATGCATTTTTCAAATGTTTCTGTCAATTTCAGTGTTTTCGGGCCCAAACTAGTGGCTTTTCATCAGAATCGATGCAGACTCACCCAAAACGCTGGGCTGCACTGGCAGAGTCCCGGCACGCACCGCACATGCATTTTTCATGTGTTTCTGTCAATTTCAGTGTTTTCGGGCCCAAATTAGTGGTTTTTCATCAGAATCGATGCAGACTCACCCAAAACGCTGGGCTGCACTGGCAGAGTCCCGGGACGCACCGCACATGCATTTTTCATGTGTTTCTGTCAATTTCAGTGTTTTCGGGCCCAAACTAGTGGCTTTTCATCAGAATCGATGCAGACTCACCCAAAACGCTGGGCTGCACTGGCAGAGTCCCGGCACGCACCGCACATGCATTTTTCATGTGTTTCTGTCAATTTCAGTGTTTTCGGGCCCAAATTAGTGGTTTTTCATCAGAATCGATGCAGACTCACCCAAAACGCTGGGCTGCACTGGCAGAGTCCCGGCACGCACCGCACATGCATTTTTCATGTGTTTCTGTCAATTTCAGTGTTTTCGGGCCCAAACTAGTGGCTTTCATCAGAATCGATGCAGACTCACCCAAAATGCTGGGCTGCACTGGCAGAGTCCCGGGACGCACCGCACATGCATTTTTCATGTGTTTCTGTCAATTTCAGTGTTTTCGGGCCCAAACTAGTGGCTTTTCATCAGAATCGATGCAGACTCACCCAAAACGCTGGGCTGCACTGGCAGAGTCCCGGCACGCACCGCACATGCATTTTTCATGTGTTTCTGTCAATTTCAGTGTTTTCGGGCCCAAATTAGTGGTTTTTCATCAGAATCGATGCAGACTCACCCAAAACGCTGGGCTGCACTGGCAGAGTCCCGGCACGCACCGCACATGCATTTTTCATGTGTTTCTGTCAATTTCAGTGTTTTCGGGCCCAAATTAGTGGTTTTTCATCAGAATCGATGCAGACTCACCCAAAACGCTGGGCTGCACTGGCAGAGTCCCGGCGCGCACCGCACATGCATTTTCATGTGTTTCTGTCAATTTCAGTGTTTTCGGGCCCAAACTAGTGGCTTTCATCAGAATCGATGCAGACTCACCCAAAATGCTGGGCTGCACTGGCAGAGTCCCGGCGCGCACCGCACATGCATTTTTCATGTGTTTCTGTCAATTTCAGTGTTTTCGGGCCCAAACTAGTGGCTTTTCATCAGAATCGATGCAGACTCACCCAAAACGCTGGGCTGCACTGGCAGAGTCCCGGCGCGCACCGCACATGCATTTTTCATGTGTTTCTGTCAATTTCAGTGTTTTCGGGCCCAAACTAGTCGCTCTGCATCAGAATCGATGCAGACTCACCCAAAACGCTGGGCTGCACTGGCAGAGTCCCGGCGCGCACCGCACATGCATTTTTCATGTGTTTCTGTCAGTTTCAGTGTTTTCGGGCCCAAACTAGTGGCTTTTCATCAGAATCGATGCAGACTCACCCAAAACGCTGGGCTGCACTGGCAGAGTCACGGCGCACACCGTACATGCATTTTCATGTGTTTCTGTCAATTTCAGTGTTATTGTGCCCAAACTAGTCGCTTTTCATCAGAACTGATGCAGACTCACCCTAAAGCCTCGGCTGCGCTGGCAGGGTCACGGCGCACACCGTACATGCATTTTCATGTGTTTCTGTCAATTTCAGTGTTATTGGGCCCAAACTAGTCGCTTTTCATCAGAACCGATGCAGACTCACCCAAAAGGCTCGGCTGCGCTGGCAGGGTCACGGCGCACACCGTACATGCATTTTCATGTGTTTCTGTCAATTTCAGTGTTATTGTGCCCAAACTAGTCGTATTTCATCAGAACCGATGCAGACTCACCCAAAAGGCTCGGCTGCGCTGGCAGGGTCACGGCACACACCGTACATGCATTTTCATGTGTTTCTGTCAATTTCAGTGTTATTGGGCCCAAACTAGTGGCTTTTCATCAGAACCGATGCAGACTCACCCAAAAGGCTCGGCTGCGCTGGCAGGGTCAGGGCGCACACCGTACATGCATTTTCATGTGTTTCTGTCAATTTCAGTGTTATTGGGCCCAAACCAGTCGCTTTTCATCAGAACCGATGCAGACTCACCATAAAGCCTCGGCTGCGCTGGCAGGGTCACGGCGCACACCGTACATGCATTTTCATGTGTTTCTGTCAATTTCAGTGTTATTGTGCCCAAACTAGTGGCTTTTCTTCAGAACCGATGCAGACTCACCCAAAAGGCTCGGCTGCGCTGGCAGGGTCAGGGAGCACACCGTACATGCTTTTTCATGTGTTTCTGTCAATTTCAGTGTTATTGGGCCCAAACTAGTGGCTTTTCATCAGAACTGATGCAGACTCACCCAAAAGGCTCGGCTGCGCTGGCAGGGTCACGGCGCACACCGTACATGCATTTTCATGTGTTTCTGTCAATTTCAGTGTTACTGGGCCCAAACTAGTGGCTTTTCATCAGAACCGATGCAGACTCACCCAAAAGGCTCGGCTGCGCTGGCAGGGTCACGGCGCACACCGTACATGCATTTTCATGTGTTTCTGTCAATTTCAGTGTTATTGGGCCCAAACTAGTGGCTTTTCATCAGAACCGATGCAGACTCACCCAAAAGGCTCGGCTGCGCTGGCAGGGTCAGGGCGCACACCGTACATGCATTTTCATGTGTTTCTGTCAATTTCAGTGTTATTGGGCCCAAACTAGTCGCTTTTCATCAGAACCGATGCAGACTCACCCTAAAGCCTCGGCTGCGCTGGCAGGGTCACGGCGCACACCGTTACATGCATTTTCATGTTTTTCTGTCAATTTCAGTGTTATTGGGCCCAAACTAGTCGCTTTTCATCAGAACCGATGCAGACTCACCCAAAAGGCTCGGCTGCGCTGGCAGGGTCAGGGCGCACACCGTTACATGCATTTTCATGTTTTTCTGTCAATTTCAGTGTTATTGGGCCCAAACTAGTCGCTTTTCATCAGAACCGATGCAGACTCACCCTAAAGCCTCGGCTGCGCTGGCAGGGTCAGGGCGCACACCGTACATGCATTTTCATGTGTTTCTGTCAATTTCAGTGTTATTGGGCCCAAACTAGTCGCTTTTCATCAGAACCGATGCAGACTCACCCAAAAGGCTCGGCTGCGCTGGCAGGGTCAGGGCGCACACCGTACATGCATTTTCATGTGTTTCTGTCAATTTCAGTGTTATTGGGCCCAAACTAGTGGCTTTTCATCAGAACCGATGCAGACTCACCCAAAAGGCTCGGCTGCACTGGCAGAGTCCCGGCAGGCACCGCACATGCATTTTTCATGTGTTTCTGTCAATTTCAGTGTTTTCGGGCCCAAACTAGTGGCTTTTCATCAGAATCGATGCAGACTCACCCAAAACGCTGGGCTGCACTGGCAGAGTCCCGGCAGGCACCGCACATGCATTTTTCATGTGTTTCTGTCAATTTCAGTGTTTTCGGGCCCAAACTAGTGGCTTTTCATCAGAATCGATGCAGACTCACCCAAAACGCTGGGCTGCACTGGCAGAGTCCCGGCAGGCACCGCACATGCATTTTTCATGTGTTTCTGTCAATTTCAGTGTTTTCGGGCCCAAACTAGTGGCTTTTCATCAGAATCGATGCAGACTCACCCAAAACGCTGGGCTGCACTGGCAGAGTCCCGGCGCGCACCGCACATGCATTTTCATGTGTTTCTGTCAATTTCAGTGTTTTCGGGCCCAAATTAGTGGCTTTTCATCAGAATTGATGCAGACTCACCCAAAACGCTGGGCTGCACTGGCAGAGTCCCGGCAGGCACCGCACATGCATTTTTCATGTGTTTCTGTCAATTTCAGTGTTTTCGGGCCCAAACTAGTGGCTTTTCATCAGAATCGATGCAGACTCACCCAAAACGCTGGGCTGCACTGGCAGAGTCCCGGCGCGCACCGCACATGCATTTTTCATGTGTTTCTGTCAATTTCAGTGTTTTCGGGCCCAAACTAGTGGCTTTCATCAGAATCGATGCAGACTCACCCAAAACACTGGGCTGCACTGGCAGAGTCCCGGCGCGCACCGCACATGCATTTTTCATGTGTTTCTGTCAATTTCAGTGTTTTCGGGCCCAAACTAATGGCTTTCATCAGAATCGATGCAGACTCACCCAAAACACTGGGCTGCACTGGCAGAGTCCCGGCACGCACCGCACATGCATTTTTCATGTGTTTCTGTCAATTTCAGTGTTTTCGGGCCCAAACTAGTGGCTCTTCATCAGAATCGATGCAGACTCACCCACAACGCTGGGCTGCACTGGCAGAGTCCCGGCAGGCACCGCACGTGCATTTTTCATGTGTTTCTGTCAATTTCAGTGTTTTCGGGCCCAAACTAGTGGCTTTTCATCAGAATCGATGCAGACTCACCCAAAACGCTGGGCTGCACTGGCAGAGTCCCGGCACGCACCGCACATGCATTTTTCATGTGTTTCTGTCAATTTCAGTGTTTTCGGGCCCAAACTAGTGGCTTTTCATCAGAATTGATGCAGACTCACCCAAAACGCTGGGCTGCACTGGCAGAGTCCCAGCACGCACCGCACATGCATTTTTCATGTGTTTCTGTCAATTTCAGTGTTTTCGGGCCATTATTAGTGGTTTTTCATCAGAATCGATGCAGGTTCACCCAAAACGCTGGGCTGCACTGGCAGAGTCCCGGCACGCACCGCACATGCATTTTTCATGAGTTTCTGTCAATTTCAGTGTTTTCGGGCCATTATTAGTGGTTTTTCATCAGAATCGATGCAGACTCACCCAAAACGCTGGGCTGCACTGGCAGAGTCCCGGCACGCACCGCACATGCATTTTTCATGTGTTTCTGTCAATTTCAGTGTTTTCGGGCCCAAACTAGTGGCTTTTCATCAGAATCGATGCAGACTCACCCAAAACGCTGGGCTGCACTGGCAGAGTCCCGGCGCGCACCGCACATGCATTTTTCATGTGTTTCTGTCAATTTCAGTGTTTTCGGGCCCAAACTAGTGGCTTTCATCAGAATCGATGCAGACTCACCCAAAACACTGGGCTGCACTGGCAGAGTCCCGGCGCGCACCGCACATGCATTTTTCATGTGTTTCTGTCAATTTCAGTGTTTTCGGGCCCAAACTAATGGCTTTCATCAGAATCGATGCAGACTCACCCAAAACACTGGGCTGCACTGGCAGAGTCCCGGCACGCACCGCACATGCATTTTTCATGTGTTTCTGTCAATTTCAGTGTTTTCGGGCCCAAACTAGTGGCTCTTCATCAGAATCGATGCAGACTCACCCACAACGCTGGGCTGCACTGGCAGAGTCCCGGCAGGCACCGCACGTGCATTTTTCATGTGTTTCTGTCAATTTCAGTGTTTTCGGGCCCAAACTAGTGGCTTTTCATCAGAATCGATGCAGACTCACCCAAAACGCTGGGCTGCACTGGCAGAGTCCCGGCACGCACCGCACATGCATTTTTCATGTGTTTCTGTCAATTTCAGTGTTTTCGGGCCATTATTAGTGGTTTTTCATCAGAATCGATGCAGACTCACCCAAAACGCTGGGCTGCACTGGCAGAGTCCCGGCACGCACCGCACATGCATTTTTCATGTGTTTCTGTCAATTTCAGTGTTTTCGGGCCCAAACTAGTGGCTTTTCATCAGAATCGATGCAGACTCACCCAAAACACTGAGGTGCACTGGCAGAGTCCCGGCACGCACCGCACATGCATTTTTCATGTGTTTCTGTCAATTTCAGTGTTTTCGGGCCCAAACTAATGGCTTTTCATCAGAATCGATGCAGACTCACCCAAAACGCTGGGCTGCACTGGCAGAGTCCCGGCACGCACCGCACATGCATTTTTCATGTGTTTCTGTCAATTTCAGTGTTTTCGGGCCCAAATTAGTGGTTTTTCATCAGAATCGATGCAGACTCACCCAAAACGCTGGGCTGCACTGGCAGAGTCCCGGCACGCACCGCACATGCATTTTTCATGTGTTTCTGTCAATTTCAGTGTTTTCGGGCCCAAACTAGTGGCTTTTCATCAGAATCGATGCAGACTCACCCAAAACGCTGGGCTGCACTGGCAGAGTCCCGACAGGCGCCGCCCATGCATTTTTCATGTGTTTCTGTCAATTTCAGTGTTTTCGGGCCCAAATTAGTGGCTTTTCATCAGAATCGATGCAGACTCACCCAAAACGCTGGGCTGCACTGGCAGAGTCCCGACAGGCGCCGCACATGCATTTTTCATGTGTTTCTGTCAATTTCAGTGTTTTCGGGCCCAAATTAGTGGCTTTTCATCAGAATTGATGCAGACTCACCCAAAACGCTGGGCTGCACTGGCAGAGTCCCGGCAGGCACCGCACATGCATTTTTCATGTGTTTCTGTCAATTTCAGTGTTTTCGGGCCCAAACTAGTGGCTTTTCATCAGAATCGATGCAGACTCACCCAAAACGCTGGGCTGCACTGGCAGAGTCCCGGCGCACACCGCACATGCATTTTTCATGTGTTTCTGTCAATTTCAGTGTTTTCGGGCACAAACTAGTGGCTTTTCATCAGAATCGATGCAGACTCACCCGAAACGCTGGGCTGCACTGGCAGAGTCCCGGCACGCACCGCACATGCATTTTTCATGTGTTTCTGTCAATTTCAGTGTTTTCGGGCCCAAACTAGTGGCTTTTCATCAGAATCGATGCAGACTCACCCAAAACGCTGGGCTGCACTGGCAGAGTCCCGGCACGCACCGCACATGCATTTTTCATGTGTTTCTGTCAATTTCAGTGTTTTCGGGCCCAAACTAGTGGCTTTTCATCAGAATCGATGCAGACTCACCCGAAACACTGGGCTGCACTGGCAGAGTCCCGGCAGGCACCGCACATGCATTTTTCATGTGTTTCTGTCAATTTCAGTGTTTTCGGGCCCAAACTAGTGGCTCTTCATCAGAATCGATGCAGACTCACCCAAAACGCTGGGCTGCACTGGCAGAGTCCCGGCAGGCACCGCACATGCATTTTTCATGTGTTTCTGTCAATTTCAGTGTTTTCGGGCCCAAACTAGTGGCTTTTCATCAGAATCGATGCAGACTCACCCGAAACGCTGGGCTGCACTGGCAGAGTCCCGGCACGCACCGCACATGCATTTTTCATGTGTTTCTGTCAATTTCAGTGTTTTCGGGCCCAAACTAGTGGCTTTTCATCAGAATCGATGCAGACTCACCCAAAACGCTGGGCTGCACTGGCAGAGTCCCGGCACGCACCGCACATGCATTTTTCATGTGTTTCTGTCAATTTCAGTGTTTTCGGGCCCAAACTAGTGGCTTTTCATCAGAATCGATGCAGACTCACCCGAAACGCTGGGCTGCACTGGCAGAGTCCCGGCAGGCACCGCATATGCATTTTTCATGTGTTTCTGTCAATTTCAGTGTTTTCGGGCCCAAACTAGTGGCTCTTCATCAAAATCGATGCAGACTCACCCAAAACGCTGGGCTGCACTGGCAGAGTCCCGGCAGGCACCGCACATGCATTTTTCATGTGTTTCTGTCAATTTCAGTGTTTTCGGGCCCAAACTAGTGGCTTTTCATCAGAATCGATGCAGACTCACCCAAAACGCTGGGCTGCACTGGCAGAGTCCCGGCAGGCACCGCACATGCATTTTTCATGTGTTTCTGTCAATTTCAGTGTTTTCGGGCCCAAACTAGTGGCTTTTCATCAGAATCGATGCAGACTCACCCAAAACGCTGGGCTGCACTGGCAGAGTCCCGGCGCGCACCGCACATGCATTTTCATGTGTTTCTGTCAATTTCAGTGTTTTCGGGCCCAAATTAGTGGCTTTTCATCAGAATTGATGCAGACTCACCCAAAACGCTGGGCTGCACTGGCAGAGTCCCGGCAGGCACCGCACATGCATTTTTCATGTGTTTCTGTCAATTTCAGTGTTTTCGGGCCCAAACTAGTGGCTTTTCATCAGGATCGATGCAGACTCACCCAAAACGCTGGGCTGCACTGGCAGAGTCCCGGCGCGCACCGCACATGCATTTTTCATGTGTTTCTGTCAATTTCAGTGTTTTCGGGCCCAAACTAGTCGCTCTGCATCAGAATCGATGCAGACTCACCCAAAACGCTGGGCTGCACTGGCAGAGTGCCGGCACGCACCGCACATGCATTTTTCATGTGTTTCTGTCAGTTTCAGTGTTTTCGGGCCCAAATTAGTGGCTTTTCATCAGAATCGATGCAGACTCACCCAAAACGCTGGGCTGCACTGGCAGAGTCCCGGCACGCACCGCACATGCATTTTTCATGTGTTTCTGTCAATTTCAGTGTTTTCGGGCCCAAACTAGTGGCTTTTCATCAGAATCGATGCAGACTCACCCAAAATGCTGGGCTGCACTGGCAGAGTCCTGGGACGCACCGCACATGCATTTTTCAAATGTTTCTGTCAATTTCAGTGTTTTCGGGCCCAAACTAGTGGCTTTTCATCAGAATCGATGCAGACTCACCCAAAACGCTGGGCTGCACTGGCAGAGTCCCGGCACGCACCGCACATGCATTTTTCATGTGTTTCTGTCAATTTCAGTGTTTTCGGGCCCAAATTAGTGGTTTTTCATCAGAATCGATGCAGACTCACCCAAAATGCTGGGCTGCACTGGCAGAGTCCCGGGACGCACCGCACATGCATTTTTCATGTGTTTCTGTCAATTTCAGTGTTTTCGGGCCCAAACTAGTGGCTTTTCATCAGAATCGATGCAGACTCACCCAAAACGCTGGGCTGCACTGGCAGAGTCCCGGCACGCACCGCACATGCATTTTTCATGTGTTTCTGTCAATTTCAGTGTTTTCGGGCCCAAATTAGTGGTTTTTCATCAGAATCGATGCAGACTCACCCAAAACGCTGGGCTGCACTGGCAGAGTCCCGGCACGCACCGCACATGCATTTTTCATGTGTTTCTGTCAATTTCAGTGTTTTCGGGCCCAAACTAGTGGCTTTCATCAGAATCGATGCAGACTCACCCAAAATGCTGGGCTGCACTGGCAGAGTCCCGGGACGCACCGCACATGCATTTTTCATGTGTTTCTGTCAATTTCAGTGTTTTCGGGCCCAAACTAGTGGCTTTTCATCAGAATCGATGCAGACTCACCCAAAACGCTGGGCTGCACTGGCAGAGTCCCGGCACGCACCGCACATGCATTTTTCATGTGTTTCTGTCAATTTCAGTGTTTTCGGGCCCAAATTAGTGGTTTTTCATCAGAATCGATGCAGACTCACCCAAAACGCTGGGCTGCACTGGCAGAGTCCCGGCACGCACCGCACATGCATTTTTCATGTGTTTCTGTCAATTTCAGTGTTTTCGGGCCCAAATTAGTGGTTTTTCATCAGAATCGATGCAGACTCACCCAAAACGCTGGGCTGCACTGGCAGAGTCCCGGCGCGCACCGCACATGCATTTTCATGTGTTTCTGTCAATTTCAGTGTTTTCGGGCCCAAACTAGTGGCTTTCATCAGAATCGATGCAGACTCACCCAAAATGCTGGGCTGCACTGGCAGAGTCCCGGCGCGCACCGCACATGCATTTTTCATGTGTTTCTGTCAATTTCAGTGTTTTCGGGCCCAAACTAGTGGCTTTTCATCAGAATCGATGCAGACTCACCCAAAACGCTGGGCTGCACTGGCAGAGTCCCGGCGCGCACCGCACATGCATTTTTCATGTGTTTCTGTCAATTTCAGTGTTTTCGGGCCCAAACTAGTCGCTCTGCATCAGAATCGATGCAGACTCACCCAAAACGCTGGGCTGCACTGGCAGAGTCCCGGCGCGCACCGCACATGCATTTTTCATGTGTTTCTGTCAGTTTCAGTGTTTTCGGGCCCAAACTAGTGGCTTTTCATCAGAATCGATGCAGACTCACCCAAAACGCTGGGCTGCACTGGCAGAGTCACGGCGCACACCGTACATGCATTTTCATGTGTTTCTGTCAATTTCAGTGTTATTGTGCCCAAACTAGTCGCTTTTCATCAGAACTGATGCAGACTCACCCTAAAGCCTCGGCTGCGCTGGCAGGGTCACGGCGCACACCGTACATGCATTTTCATGTGTTTCTGTCAATTTCAGTGTTATTGGGCCCAAACCAGTCGCTTTTCATCAGAACCGATGCAGACTCACCATAAAGCCTCGGCTGCGCTGGCAGGGTCACGGCGCACACCGTACATGCATTTTCATGTGTTTCTGTCAATTTCAGTGTTATTGTGCCCAAACTAGTGGCTTTTCTTCAGAACCGATGCAGACTCACCCAAAAGGCTCGGCTGCGCTGGCAGGGTCAGGGAGCACACCGTACATGCTTTTTCATGTGTTTCTGTCAATTTCAGTGTTATTGGGCCCAAACTAGTGGCTTTTCATCAGAACTGATGCAGACTCACCCAAAAGGCTCGGCTGCGCTGGCAGGGTCACGGCGCACACCGTACATGCATTTTCATGTGTTTCTGTCAATTTCAGTGTTACTGGGCCCAAACTAGTGGCTTTTCATCAGAACCGATGCAGACTCACCCAAAAGGCTCGGCTGCGCTGGCAGGGTCACGGCGCACACCGTACATGCATTTTCATGTGTTTCTGTCAATTTCAGTGTTATTGGGCCCAAACTAGTGGCTTTTCATCAGAACCGATGCAGACTCACCCAAAAGGCTCGGCTGCGCTGGCAGGGTCAGGGCGCACACCGTACATGCATTTTCATGTGTTTCTGTCAATTTCAGTGTTATTGGGCCCAAACTAGTCGCTTTTCATCAGAACCGATGCAGACTCACCCTAAAGCCTCGGCTGCGCTGGCAGGGTCACGGCGCACACCGTTACATGCATTTTCATGTTTTTCTGTCAATTTCAGTGTTATTGGGCCCAAACTAGTCGCTTTTCATCAGAACCGATGCAGACTCACCCAAAAGGCTCGGCTGCGCTGGCAGGGTCAGGGCGCACACCGTTACATGCATTTTCATGTTTTTCTGTCAATTTCAGTGTTATTGGGCCCAAACTAGTCGCTTTTCATCAGAACCGATGCAGACTCACCCTAAAGCCTCGGCTGCGCTGGCAGGGTCAGGGCGCACACCGTACATGCATTTTCATGTGTTTCTGTCAATTTCAGTGTTATTGGGCCCAAACTAGTCGCTTTTCATCAGAACCGATGCAGACTCACCCAAAAGGCTCGGCTGCGCTGGCAGGGTCAGGGCGCACACCGTACATGCATTTTCATGTGTTTCTGTCAATTTCAGTGTTATTGGGCCCAAACTAGTGGCTTTTCATCAGAACCGATGCAGACTCACCCAAAAGGCTCGGCTGCGCTGGCAGGGTCACGGCGCACACCGTACATGCATTTTCATGTGTTTCTGTCAATTTCAGTGTTATTGGGCCCAAACTAGTGGCTTTTCATCAGAACCGATGCAGACTCACCCAAAAGGCTCGGCTGCGTTGGCAGGGTCACGGCGCACACCGTACATGCATTTTCATGTGTTTCTGTCAATTTCAGTGTTATTGGGCCCAAACTAGTGGCTTTTCATCAGAACCGATGCAGACTCACCCAAAAGGCTCGGCTGCGCTGGCAGGGTCACGGCGCACACCGTACATGCATTTTCATGTGTTTCTGTCAATTTCAGTGTTATTGGGCCCAAACTAGTGGCTTTTCATCAGAACCGATGCAGACTCACCCAAAAGGCTCGGCTGCGCTGGCAGGGTCAGGGCGCACACCGTACATGCATTTTCATGTGTTTCTGTCAATTTCAGTTTTATTGGGCCCAAACTAGTGGCTTTTCATCAGAACCGATGCAGACTCACCCAAAAGGCTCGGCTGCGCTGGCAGGGTCACGGCGCACACCGTACATGCATTTTCATGTGTTTCTGTCAATTTCAGTGTTATTGGGCCCAAACTAGTGGCTTTTCATCAGAACCGATGCAGACTCACCCAAAAGGCTCGGCTGCACTGGCAGGGTCACGGCGCACACCGTACATGCATTTTCATGTGTTTCTGTCAATTTCAGTGTTATTGGGCCCAAACCAGTCGCTTTTCATCAGAACCGATGCAGACTCACCATAAAGCCTCGGCTGCGCTGGCAGGGTCACGGCGCACACCGTACATGCATTTTCATGTGTTTCTGTCAATTTCAGTGTTATTGGGCCCAAACTAGTCGCTTTTAATCAGAACCGATGCAGACTCACCCAAAAGGCTCGGCTGCGCTGGCAGGGTCACGGCGCACACCGTTACATGTATTTTCATGTTTTTCTGTCAATTTCAGTGTTATTGGGCCTAAACTAGTCGCTTTTCATCAGAACCGATGCAGACTCACCCATAAGGCTCGGCTGCGCTGGCAGGGTCACGGCGCACACCGTACATGCATTTTCATGTGTTTCTGTCAATTTCAGTGTTATTGGGCCCAAACTAGTGGCTTTTCATCAGAACCGATGCAGACTCACCCAAAAGGCTCGGCTGCGCTGGCAGGGTCACGGCGCACACCGTACATGCATTTTCATGTGTTTCTGTCAATTTCAGTGTTATTGGGCCCAAACTAGTGGTTTTTCATCAGAACCGATGCAGACTCACCCAAAAGGCTCGGCTGCGCTGGCAGGGTCAGGGCGCACACTGTACATGCATTTTCATGTGTTTCTGTCAATTTCAGTGTTATTGGGCCCAAACTAGTGGCTTTTCATCAGAACCGATGCAGACTCACCCAAAAGGCTCGGCTGCGCTGGCAGGGTCACGGCGCACACCGTACATGCATTTTCATGTGTTTCTGTCAATTTCAGTGTTATTGGGCCCAAACTAGTGGCTTTTCATCAGAACCGATGCAGACTCACCCAAAAGGCTGGGCTGCGCTGGCAGTGTCACGGCGCACACCGTACATGCATTTTCATGTGTTTCTGTCAATTTCAGTGTTATTGGGCCCAAACTAGTGGCTTTTC
The DNA here is from genome assembly GCF_963924715.1 of Thunnus thynnus. NCBI lineage: Eukaryota > Metazoa > Chordata > Actinopteri > Scombriformes > Scombridae > Thunnus > Thunnus thynnus. The sequence goes on from NC_089517.1 coordinate 40,967,987, forward strand.
ATCAGAACCGATGCAGACTCACCCAAAAGGCTCGGCTGCGCTGGCAGGGTCAGGGCGCACACCGTACATGCATTTTCATGTGTTTCTGTCAATTTCAGTGTTATTGGGCCCAAACTAGTGGCTTTTCATCAGAACCGATGCAGACTCACCCAAAAGGCTCGGCTGCGCTGGCAGGGTCACGGCGCACACCGTACATGCATTTTCATGTGTTTCTGTCAATTTCAGTGTTATTGTGCCCAAACTAGTGGCTTTTCATCAGAACCGATGCAGACTCACCCTAAAGCCTCGGCTGCGCTGGCAGGGTCACGGCGCACACCGTACATGCATTTTCATGTGTTTCTGTCAATTTCAGTGTTATTGGGCCCAAACTAGTCGCTTTTCATCAGAACCGATGCAGACTCACCCAAAAGGCTCGGCTGCGCTGGCAGGGTCACGGCGCACACCGTACATGCATTTTCATGTGTTTCTGTCAATTTCAGTGTTATTGTGCCCAAACTAGTCGCATTTCATCAGAACCGATGCAGACTCACCCAAAAGGCTCGGCTGCGCTGGCAGGGTCACGGCACACACCGTACATGCATTTTCATGTGTTTCTGTCAATTTCAGTGTTATTGGGCCCAAACTAGTGGCTTTTCATCAGAACCGATGCAGACTCACCCAAAAGGCTCGGCTGCGCTAGCAGGGTCATGGCGCACACCGTACATGCATTTTCATGTGTTTCTGTCAATTTCAGTGTTATTGGGCCTATACTAGTGGCTTTTCATCAGAACCGATGCAGACTCACCCAAAAGGCTCGGCTGCGCTGGCAGGGTCAGGGCGCACACCGTACATGCATTTTCATGTGTTTCTGTCAATTTCAGTGTTATTGGGCCCAAACCAGTCGCTTTTCATCAGAACTGATGCAGACTCACCATAAAGCCTCGGCTGCGCTGGCAGGGTCACGGCGCACACCGTACATGCATTTTCATGTGTTTCTGTCAATTTCAGTGTTATTGTGCCCAAACTAGTGGCTTTTCATCAGAACCGATGCAGACTCACCCAAAAGGCTCGGCTGCGCTGGCAGGGTCAGGGAGCACACCGTACATGCATTTTCATGTGTTTCTGTCAATTTCAGTGTTATTGGGCCCAAACTAGTGGCTTTTCATCAGAACCGATGCAGACTCACCCAAAAGGCTCGGCTGCGCTGGCAGGGTCACGGCGCACACCGTACATGCATTTTCATGTGTTTCTGTCAATTTCAGTGTTATTGGGCCTAAACTAGTCGCTTTTCATCAGAACCGATGCAGACTCACCCTAAAGCCTCGGCTGCGCTGGCAGGGTCAGGGCGCACACCGTTACATGTATTTTCATGTTTTTCTGTCAATTTCAGTGTTATTGGGCCTAAACTAGTCGCTTTTCATCAGAACCGATGCAGACTCACCCATAAGGCTCGGCTGCGCTGGCAGGGTCACGGCGCACACCGTACATGCATTTTCATGTGTTTCTGTCAATTTCAGTGTTATTGGGCCCAAACTAGTGGCTTTTCATCAGAACCGATGCAGACTCACCCAAAAGGCTCGGCTGCGCTGGCAGGGTCACGGCGCACACCGTACATGCATTTTCATGTGTTTCTGTCAATTTCAGTGTTACTGGGCCCAAACTAGTGGTTTTTCATCAGAACCGATGCAGACTCACCCAAAAGGCTCGGCTGCGCTGGCAGGGTCAGGGCGCACACCGTACATGCATTTTCATGTGTTTCTGTCAATTTCAGTGTTATTGGGCCCAAACTAGTGGCTTTTCATCAGAACCGATGCAGACTCACCCAAAAGGCTCGGCTGCGCTGGCAGGGTTAGGGCGCACACCGTACATGCATTTTCATGTGTTTCTGTCAATTTCAGTGTTATTGGGCCCAAACCAGTCGCTTTTCATCAGAACCGATGCAGACTCACCCTAAAGCCTCGGCTGCGCTGGCAGGGTCACGGCGCACACCGTACATGCATTTTCATGTGTTTCTGTCAATTTCAGTGTTATTGGGCCCAAACTAGTGGCTTTTCATCAGAACCGATGCAGACTCACCCAAAAGGCTCGGCTGCGCTGGCAGGGTCACGGCGCACACCGTACATGCATTTTCATGTGTTTCTGTCAATTTCAGTGTTATTGTGCCCAAACTAGTCGCATTTCATCAGAACCGATGCAGACTCACCCAAAAGTCTCGGCTGCGCTGGCAGGGTCACGGCACACACCGTACATGCATTTTCATGTGTTTCTGTCAATTTCAGTGTTATTGGGCCCAAACTAGTGGCTTTTCATCAGAACCGATGCAGACTCACCCAAAAGGCTCGGCTGCGCTAGCAGGGTCATGGCGCACACCGTACATGCATTTTCATGTGTTTCTGTCAATTTCAGTGTTATTGGGCCTATACTAGTGGCTTTTCATCAGAACCGATGCAGACTCACCCAAAAGGCTCGGCTGCGCTGGCAGGGTCAGGGCGCACACCGTACATGCATTTTCATGTGTTTCTGTCAATTTCAGTGTTATTGGGCCCAAACCAGTCGCTTTTCATCAGAACCGATGCAGACTCACCCAAAAGGCTCGGCTGCGCTGGCAGGGTCACGGCGCACACCGTACATGCATTTTCATGTGTTTCTGTCAATTTCAGTGTTATTGGGCCTAAACTAGTGGCTTTTCATCAGAACCGATGCAGACTCACCCAAAAGGCTCGGCTGCGCTGGAAGGGTTAGGGCGCACACCGTACATGCATTTTCATGTGTTTCTGTCAATTTCAGTGTTATTGGGCCCAAACCAGTCGCTTTTCATCAGAACCGATGCAGACTCACCCTAAAGCCTCGGCTGCGCTGGCAGGGTCACGGCGCACACCGTACATGCATTTTCATGTGTTTCTGTCAATTTCAGTGTTATTGGGCCCAAACTAGTGGCTTTTCATCAGAACCGATGCAGACTCACCCAAAAGGCTCGGCTGCGCTGGCAGGGTCACGGCGCACACCGTACATGCATTTTCATGTGTTTCTGTCAATTTCAGTGTTATTGTGCCCAAACTAGTCGCATTTCATCAGAACCGATGCAGACTCACCCAAAAGGCTCGGCTGCGCTGGCAGGGTCACGGCACACACCGTACATGCATTTTCATGTGTTTCTGTCAATTTCAGTGTTATTGGGCCCAAACTAGTGGCTTTTCATCAGAACCGATGCAGACTCACCCAAAAGGCTCGGCTGCGCTAGCAGGGTCATGGCGCACACCGTACATGCATTTTCATGTGTTTCTGTCAATTTCAGTGTTATTGGGCCTATACTAGTGGCTTTTCATCAGAACCGATGCAGACTCACCCAAAAGGCTCGGCTGCGCTGGCAGGGTCAGGGCGCACACCGTACATGCATTTTCATGTGTTTCTGTCAATTTCAGTGTTATTGGGCCCAAACCAGTCGCTTTTCATCAGAACCGATGCAGACTCACCATAAAGCCTCGGCTGCGCTGGCAGGGTCACGGCGCACACCGTACATGCATTTTCATGTGTTTCTGTCAATTTCAGTGTTATTGTGCCCAAACTAGTGGCTTTTCATCAGAACCGATGCAGACTCACCCAAAAGGCTCGGCTGCGCTGGCAGGGTCAGGGAGCACACCGTACATGCATTTTCATGTGTTTCTGTCAATTTCAGTGTTATTGGGCCCAAACTAGTCGCTTTTAATCAGAACCGATGCAGACTCACCCAAAAGGCTTGGCTGCGCTGGCAGGGTCACGGCGCACACCGTACATGCATTTTCATGTGTTTCTGTCAATTTCAGTGTTATTGGGCCTAAACTAGTCGCTTTTCATCAGAACCGATGCAGACTCACCCTAAAGCCTCGGCTGCGCTGGCAGGGTCAGGGCGCACACCGTTACATGTATTTTCATGTTTTTCTGTCAATTTCAGTGTTATTGGGCCTAAACTAGTCGCTTTTCATCAGAACCGATGCAAACTCACCCATAAGGCTCGGCTGCGCTGGCAGGGTCACGGCGCACACCGTACATGCATTTTCATGTGTTTCTGTCAATTTCAGTGTTATTGGGCCCAAACTAGTGGCTTTTCATCAGAACCGATGCAGACTCACCCAAAAGGCTCGGCTGCGCTGGCAGGGTCACGGCGCACACCGTACATGCATTTTCATGTGTTTCTGTCAATTTCAGTGTTACTGGGCCCAAACTAGTGGTTTTTCATCAGAACCGATGCAGACTCACCCAAAAGGCTCGGCTGCGCTGGCAGGGTCAGGGCGCACACCGTACATGCATGTTCATGTGTTTCTGTCAATTTCAGTGTTATTGGGCCCAAACTAGTGGCTTTTCATCAGAACCGATGCAGACTCACCCAAAAGGCTCGGCTGCGCTGGCAGGGTCAGGGCGCACACCGTACATGCATTTTCATGTGTTTCTGTCAATTTCAGTGTTATTGGGCCCAAAGTAGTGGCTTTTCATCAGAACCGATGCAGACTAACCCAAAAAGCTCGGCTGCGCTGGCAGGGTCACGGCGCACACCGTACATGCATTTTCATGTGTTTCTGTCAATTTCAGTGTTATTGGGCCCAAACTAGTGGCTTTTCATCAGAACCGATGCAGACTCACCCAAAAGGCTCGGCTGCGCTGGCAGGGTCACGGCGCACACCGTACATGCATTTTCATGTGTTTCTGTCAATTTCAGTGTTACTGGGCCCAAACTAGTGGCTTTTCATCAGAACCGATGCAGACTCACCCAAAAGGCTCGGCTGCGCTGGCAGGGTCAGGGCGCACACCGTACATGCATTTTCATGTGTTTCTGTCAATTTCAGTGTTATTGGGCCTATACTAGTGGCTTTTCATCAGAACCGATGCAGACTCACCCAAAAGGCTCGGCTGCGCTGGCAGGGTCAGGGCGCACACCGTACATGCATTTTCATGTGTTTCTGTCAATTTCAGTGTTATTGGGCCCAAACCAGTCGCTTTTCATCAGAACCGATGCAGACTCACCATAAAGCCTCGGCTGCGCTGGCAGGGTCACGGCGCACACCGTACATGCATTTTCATGTGTTTCTGTCAATTTCAGTGTTATTGTGCCCAAACTAGTGGCTTTTCATCAGAACCGATGCAGACTCACCCAAAAGGCTCGGCTGCGCTGGCAGGGTCAGGGCGCACACCGTACATGCATTTTCATGTGTTTCTGTCAATTTCAGTGTTATTGGGCCTATACTAGTGGCTTTTCATCAGAACCGATGCAGACTCACCCAAAAGGCTCGGCTGCGCTGGCAGGGTCAGGGCGCACACCGTACATGCATTTTCATGTGTTTCTGTCAATTTCAGTGTTATTGGGCCCAAACCAGTCGCTTTTCATCAGAACCGATGCAGACTCACCATAAAGCCTCGGCTGCGCTGGCAGGGTCACGGCGCACACCGTACATGCATTTTCATGTGTTTCTGTCAATTTCAGTGTTATTGTGCCCAAACTAGTGGCTTTTCATCAGAACCGATGCAGACTCACCCAAAAGGCTCGGCTGCGCTGGCAGGGTCAGGGAGCACACCGTACATGCATTTTCATGTGTTTCTGTCAATTTCAGTGTTATTGGGCCCAAACTAGTGGCTTTTCATGAGAACCGATGCAGACTCACCCAAAAGGCTCGGCTGCGCTGGCAGGGTCACGGCGCACACCGTACATGCATTTTCATGTGTTTCTGTCAATTTCAGTGTTATTGGGCCCAAACTAGTGGCTTTTCATCAGAACCGATGCAGACTCACCCAAAAGGCTCGGCTGCGCTGGCAGGGTCACGGCGCACACCGTACATGCATTTTCATGTGTTTCTGTCAATTTCAGTGTTATTGGGCCTAAACTAGTGGCTTTTCATCAGAACCGATGCAGACTCACCCAAAAGGCTCGGCTGCGCTGGAAGGGTTAGGGCGCACACCGTACATGCATTTTCATGTGTTTCTGTCAATTTCAGTGTTATTGGGCCCAAACCAGTCGCTTTTCATCAGAACCGATGCAGACTCACCCAAAAGGCTCGGCTGCACTGGCAGGGTCACGGCGCACACCGTACATGCATTTTCATGTGATTCTGTCAATTTCAGTGTTATTAGGCCCAAACTAGTGGCTTTTCATCAGAACCGATGCAGACTCACCCAAAAGGCTCGGCTGCGCTGGCAGGGTCAGGGCGCACACCGTACATGCATTTTCATGTGTTTCTGTCAATTTCAGTGTTATTGGGCCCAAACTAGTCGCTTTTCATCAGAACCGATGCAGACTCACCCTAAAGCCTCGGCTGCGCTGGCAGGGTCACAGCGCACACCGTTACATGCATTTTCATGTTTTTCTGTCAATTTCAGTGTTATTGGGCCCAAACAAGTGGCTTTTCATCAGAACCGATGCAGACTCACCCAAAAGGCTCGGCTGCGCTGGCAGGGTCAGGGCGCACACCGTTACATGCATTTTCATGTTTTTCTGTCAATTTCAGTGTTATTGGGCCCAAACTAGTCGCTTTTCATCAGAACCGATGCAGACTCACCCTAAAGCCTCGGCTGCGCTGGCAGGGTCAGGGCGCACACCGTACATGCATTTTCATGTGTTTCTGTCAATTTCAGTGTTATTGGGCCCAAACTAGTCGCTTTTCATCAGAACCGATGCAGACTCACCGTAAAGCCTCGGCTGCGCTGGCAGGGTCACGGCGAACACCATTACATGCATTTTCATGTTTTTCTGTCAATTTCAGTGTTATTGGGCCTAAACTAGTCGCTTTTCATCAGAACCGATGCAGACTCACCCAAAAGGCTGGGCTGCGCTGGCAGTGTCACGGCGCACACCGTACATGCATTTTCATGTGTTTCTGTCAATTTCAGTGTTATTGGGCCCAAACTAGTGGCTTTTCATCAGAACCGATGCAGACTCACCCAAAAGGCTTGGCTGCGCTGGCAGGGTCACGGCGCACACCGTACATGCATTTTCATGTGTTTCTGTCAATTTCAGTGTTATTGGGCCCAAACTAGTGGCTTTTCATCAGAACCGATGCAGACTCACCCAAAAGGCTCGGCTGCGCTGGCAGGGTCAGGGCGCACACCGTACATGCATTTTCATGTGTTTCTGTCAATTTCAGTGTTATTGGGCCCAAACTAGTGGCTTTTCATCAGAACCGATGCAGACTCACCAAAAGGCTCGGCTGCGCTGGCAGGGTCACGGCGCACACCGTACATGCATTTTCATGTGTTTCTGTCAATTTCAGTGTTATTGGGCCCAAACTAGTGGCTTTTCATCAGAACCGATGCAGACTCACCCAAAAGGCTCGGCTGCGCTGGCAGGGTCACGGCGCACACCGTACATGCATTTTCATGTGTTTCTGTCAATTTCAGTGTTATTGGGCCTAAACTAGTGGCTTTTCATCAGAACCGATGCAGACTCACCCAAAAGGCTCGGCTGCGCTGGCAGGGTCACGGCGCACACCGTACATGCATTTTCATGTGTTTCTGTCAATTTCAGTGTTATTGGGCCCAAACCAGTCGCTTTTCATCAGAACCGATGCAGACTCACCCAAAAGGCTCGGCTGCGCTGGCAGGGTCAGGGCGCACACCGTTACATGCATTTTCATGTTTTTCTGTCAATTTCAGTGTTATTGGGCCCAAACTAGTCGCTTTTCATCAGAACCGATGCAAACTCACCCTAAAGCCTCGGCTGCGCTGGCAGGGTCAGTGCGCACACCGTACATGCATTTTCATGTGTTTCTGTCAATTTCAGTGTTATTGGGCCCAAACTAGTCGCTTTTCATCAGAACCGATGCAGACTCACCCTAAAGCCTCGGCTGCGCTGGCAGGGTCACGGCGAACACCGTTACATGCATTTTCATGTTTTTCTGTCAATTTCAGTGTTATTGGGCCTAAACTAGTCGCTTTTCATCAGAACTGATGCAGACTCACCCAAAAGGCTCGGCTGCGCTGGCAGGGTCAGGGCGCACACCGTACATGCATTTTCATGTGTTTCTGTCAATTTCAGTGTTATTGGGCCCAAACTAGTGGTTTTTCATCAGAACCGATGCAGACTCACCCAAAAGGCTCGGCTGCGCTGGCAGGGTCACGGCGCACACCGTACATGCATTTTCATGTGTTTCTGTCAATTTCAGTGTTATTGGGCCCAAACTAGTGGCTTTTCATCAGAACCGATGCAGACTCACCCAAAAGGCTCAGCTGCGCTGGCAGGGTCAGGGCGCACACCGTACATGCATTTTCATGTGTTTCTGTCAATTTCAGTGTTATTGGGCCCAAACTAGTGGCTTTTCATCAGAACCGTTGCAGACTCACCCAAAAGGCTCGGCTGCGCTGGCAGGGTCACGGCGCACACCGTACATGCATTTTCATGTGTTTCTGTCAATTTCAGTGTTATTGGGCCCAAACTAGTGTCTTTTCATCAGAACCGATGCAGACTCACCCAAAAGGCTCGGCTGCGCTGGCAGGGTCACGGCGCACACCGTACATGCATTTTCATGTGTTTCTGTCAATTTCAGTGTTATTGGGCCTAAACTAGTGACTTTTCATCAGAACCGATGCAGACTCACCCAAAAGGCTGGGCTGCGCTGGCAGTGTCACGGCGCACACCGTACATGCATTTTCATGTGTTTCTGTCAATTTCAGTGTTATTGGGCCCAAACTAGTGTCTTTTCATCAGAACCGATGCAGACTCACCCAAAAGGCTCGGCTGCGCTGGCAGGGTCACGGTGCACACCGTACATGCATTTTCATGTGTTTCTGTCAATTTCAGTGTTATTGGGCCCAAACTAGTGGCTTTTCATCAGAACCGATGCAGACTCACCCAAAAGGCTCGGCTGCGCTGGCAGGGTCACGGCGCACACCGTACATGCATTTTCATGTGTTTCTGTCAATTTCAGTGTTATTGGGCCCAAACTAGTGGCTTTTCATCAGAACCGATGCAGACTCACCCAAAAGGCTCGGCTGCGCTGGCAGGGTCACGGCGCACACCGTACATGCATTTTCATGTGTTTCTGTCAATTTCAGTGTTATTGGGCCTAAACTAGTGGCTTTTCATCAGAACCGATGCAGACTCACCCAAAAGGCTCGGCTGCGCTGGCAGGGTCAGGGCGCACACCGTTACATGCATTTTCATGATTTTCTGTCAATTTCAGTGTTATTCGGCCCAAACTAGTCGCTTTTCATCAGAACCGATGCAAACTCACCCTAAAGCCTCGGCTGCGCTGGCAGGGTCAGTGCGCACACCGTACATGCATTTTCATGTGTTTCTGTCAATTTCAGTGTTATTGGGCCCAAACTAGTCGCTTTTCATCAGAACCGATGCAGACTCACCCTAAAGCCTCGGCTGCGCTGGCAGGGTCACGGCGAACACCGTTACATGCATTTTCATGTTTTTCTGTCAATTTCAGTGTTATTGGGCCTAAACTAGTCGCTTTTCATCAGAACTGATGCAGACTCACCCAAAAGGCTCGGCTGCGCTGGCAGGGTCACGGCGCACACCGTACATGCATTTTCATGTGTTTCTGTCAATTTCAGTGTTATTGGGCCCAAACTAGTGGTTTTTCATCAGAACCGATGCAGACTCACCCAAAAGGCTCGGCTGCGCTGGCAGGGTCACGGCGCACACCGTACATGCATTTTCATGTGTTTCTGTCAATTTCAGTGTTATTGGGCCCAAACTAGTGGCTTTTCATCAGAACCGATGCAGACTCACCCAAAAGGCTCAGCTGCGCTGGCAGGGTCAGGGCGCACACCGTACATGCATTTTCATGTGTTTCTGTCAATTTCAGTGTTATTGGGCCCAAACTAGTGGCTTTTCATCAGAACCGTTGCAGACTCACCCAAAAGGCTCGGCTGCGCTGGCAGGGTCACGGCGCACACCGTACATGCATTTTCATGTGTTTCTGTCAATTTCAGTGTTATTGGGCCCAAACTAGTGTCTTTTCATCAGAACCGATGCAGACTCACCCAAAAGGCTCGGCTGCGCTGGCAGGGTCACGGCGCACACCGTACATGCATTTTCATGTGTTTCTGTCAATTTCAGTGTTATTGGGCCTAAACTAGTGACTTTTCATCAGAACCGATGCAGACTCACCCAAAAGGCTGGGCTGCGCTGGCAGTGTCACGGCGCACACCGTACATGCATTTTCATGTGTTTCTGTCAATTTCAGTGTTATTGGGCCCAAACTAGTGTCTTTTCATCAGAACCGATGCAGACTCACCCAAAAGGCTCGGCTGCGCTGGCAGGGTCACGGTGCACACCGTACATGCATTTTCATGTGTTTCTGTCAATTTCAGTGTTATTGGGCCTAAACTAGTCGCTTTTCATCAGAACCGATGCAGACTCACCCAAAAGGCTCGGCTGCGCTGGCAGGGTCAGGGCGCACACCGTACATGCATTTTCATGTGTTTCTGTCAATTTCAGTGTTATTGGGCCCAAACTAGTCGCTTTTCATCAGAACCGATGCAGACTCACCCTAAAGCCTCGGCTGCGCTGGCAGGGTCACGGCGCACACCGTTACATGCATTTTCATGTTTTTCTGTCAATTTCAGTGTTATTGGGCCTAAACTAGTCGCTTTTCATCAGAACTGATGCAGACTCACCCAAAAGGCTCGGCTGCGCTGGCAGGGTCAGGGCGCACACCGTACATGCATTTTCATGTGTTTCTGTCAATTTCAGTGTTATTGGGCCCAAACTAGTGGTTTTTCATCAGAACCGATGCAGACTCACCCAAAAGGCTCGGCTGCGCTGGCAGGGTCACGGCGCACACCGTACATGCATTTTCATGTGTTTCTGTCAATTTCAGTGTTATTGGGCCCAAACTAGTGGCTTTTCATCAGAACCGATGCAGACTCACCCAAAAGGCTCGGCTGCGCTGGCAGGGTCACGGCGCACACCGTACATGCATTTTCATGTGTTTCTGTCAATTTCAGTGTTATTGGGCCCAAACTAGTGGCTTTTCATCAGAACCGATGCAGACTCACCCAAAAGGCTCGGCTGCGCTGGCAGGGTCACGGCGCACACCGTACATGCATTTTCATGTGTTTCTGTCAATTTCAGTGTTATTGGGCCCAAACTAGTGGCTTTTCATCAGAACCGATGCAGACTCACCCAAAAGGCTCGGCTGCGCTGGCAGGGTCAGGGCGCACACCGTACATGCATTTTCATGTGTTTCTGTCAATTTCAGTGTTATTGGGCCCAAAGTAGTGGCTTTTCATCAGAACCGATGCAGACTCACCCAAAAAGCTCGGCTGCGCTGGCAGGGTCACGGCGCACACCGTACATGCATTTTCATGTGTTTCTGTCAATTTCAGTGTTACTGGGCCCAAACTAGTGGCTTTTCATCAGAACCGATGCAGACTCACCCAAAAGGCTCGGCTGCGCTGGCAGGGTCACGGCGTACACCGTACATGCATTTTCATGTGTTTCTGTCAATTTCAGTGTTACTGGGCCCAAACTAGTGGCTTTTCATCAGAACCGATGCAGACTCACCCAAAAGGCTCGGCTGCGCTGGCAGGGTCACGGCGCACACCGTACATGCATTTTCATGTGTTTCTGTCAATTTCAGTGTTATTGGGCCCAAACTAGTGGCTTTTTATCAGAACCGATGCAGACTCACCCAAAAGGCTCGGCTGCGTTGGCAGGGTCACGGCGCACACCGTACATGCATTTTCATGTGTTTCTGTCAATTTCAGTGTTATTGGGCCCAAACTAGTGGCTTTTCATCAGAACCGATGCAGACTCACCCAAAAGGCTCGGCTGCGCTGGCAGGGTCAGGGCGCACACCGTACATGCATTTTCATGTGTTTCTGTCAATTTCAGTGTTATTGGGCCCAAACTAGTGGCTTTTCATCAGAACCGATGCAGACTCACCCAAAAGGCTCGGCTGCGCTGGCAGGGTCAGGGCGCACACCGTACATGCATTTTCATGTGTTTCTGTCAATTTCAGTGTTATTGGGCCCAAACTAGTGGCTTTTCATCAGAACCGATGCAGACTCACCCAAAAGGCTCGGCTGCGCTGGCAGGGTCACGGCGCACACCGTACATGCATTTTCATGTGTTTCTGTCAATTTCAGTGTTATTGGGCCCAAACTAGTGGCTTTTCATCAGAACCGATGCAGACTCACCCAAAAGGCTCGGCTGCGCTGGCAGGGTCACGGCGCACACCGTACATGCATTTTCATGTGTTTCTGTCAATTTCAGTGTTATTGGGCCCAAACTAGTGGCTTTTCATCAGAACCGATGCAGACTCACCCAAAAGGCTCGGCTGCGCTGGCAGGGTCACGGCGCACACCGTACATGCATTTTCATGTGTTTCTGTCAATTTCAGTGTTATTGGGCCTAAACTAGTGGCTTTTCATCAGAACCGATGCAGACTCACCCAAAAGGCTCGGCTGCGCTGGCAGGGTTAGGGCGCACACCGTACATGCATTTTCATGTGTTTCTGTCAATTTCAGTGTTATTGGGCCCAAACCAGTCGCTTTTCATCAGAACCGATGCAGACTCACCCAAAAGGCTCGGCTGCGCTGGCAGGGTCACGGCGCACACCGTACATGCATTTTCATGTGATTCTGTCAATTTCAGTGTTATTAGGCCCAAACTAGTCGCTTTTCATCAGAACCGATGCAGACTCACCCAAAAGGCTCGGCTGCGCTGGCAGGGTCAGGGCGCACACCGTACATGCATTTTCATGTGTTTCTGTCAATTTCAGTGTTATTGGGCCCAAACTAGTCGCTTTTCATCAGAACCGATGCAGACTCACCCTAAAGCCTCGGCTGCGCTGGCAGGGTCACGGCGCACACCGTTACATGCATTTTCATGTTTTTCTGTCAATTTCAGTGTTATTGGGCCCAAACTAGTCGCTTTTCATCAGAACCGATGCAGACTCACCCAAAAGGCTCGGCTGCGCTGGCAGGGTCAGGGCGCACACCGTTACATGCATTTTCATGTTTTTCTGTCAATTTCAGTGTTATTGGGCCCAAACTAGTCGCTTTTCATCAGAACCGATGCAGACTCACCCTAAAGCCTCGGCTGCGCTGGCAGGGTCAGGGCGCACACCGTACATGCATTTTCATGTGTTTCTGTCAATTTCAGTGTTATTGGGCCCAAACTAGTGGCTTTTCATCAGAACCGATGCAGACTCACCCAAAAGGCTCGGCTGCGCTGGCAGGGTCAGGGCGCACACCGTACATGCATTTTCATGTGTTTCTGTCAATTTCAGTGTTATTGGGCCCAAACTAGTGGCTTGTCATCAGAACCGATGCAGACTCACCCAAAAGGCTCGGCTGCGCTGGCAGGGTCACGGCGCACACCGTACATGCATTTTCATGTGTTTCTGTCAATTTCAGTGTTATTGGGCCCAAACTAGTGGCTTTTCATCAGAACCGATGCAGACTCACCCAAAAGGCTCGGCTGCGCTGGCAGGGTCACGGCGCACACCGTACATGCATTTTCATGTGTTTCTGTCAATTTCAGTGTTACTGGGCCCAAACTAGTGGCTTTTCATCAGAACCGATGCAGACTCACCCAAAAGGCTCGGCTGCGCTGGCAGGGTCACGGCGCACACCGTACATGCATTTTCATGTGTTTCTGTCAATTTCAGTGTTACTGGGCCCAAACTAGTGGCTTTTCATCAGAACCGATGCAGACTCACCCAAAAGCTCGGCTGCGGCTGGCAGGGTCACGGCGCACACCGTACATGCATTTTCATGTGTTTCTGTCAATTTCAGTGTTATTGGGCCCAAACTAGTGGCTTTTCATCAGAACCGATGCAGACTCACCCAAAAGGCTCGGCTGCGTTGGCAGGGTCACGGCGCACACCGTACATGCATTTTCATGTGTTTCTGTCAATTTCAGTGTTATTGGGCCCAAACTAGTGGCTTTTCATCAGAACCGATGCAGACTCACCCAAAAGGCTCGGCTGCGCTGGCAGGGTCAGGGCGCACACCGTACATGCATTTTCATGTGTTTCTGTCAATTTCAGTGTTATTGGGCCCAAACTAGTGGCTTTTCATCAGAACCGATGCAGACTCACCCAAAAGGCTCGGCTGCGCTGGCAGGGTCAGGGCGCACACCGTACATGCATTTTCATGTGTTTCTGTCAATTTCAGTGTTATTGGGCCCAAACTAGTGGCTTTTCATCAGAACCGATGCAGACTCACCCAAAAGGCTCGGCTGCGCTGGCAGGGTCACGGCGCACACCGTACATGCATTTTCATGTGTTTCTGTCAATTTCAGTGTTATTGGGCCCAAACTAGTGGCTTTTCATCAGAACCGATGCAGACTCACCCAAAAGGCTCGGCTGCGCTGGCAGGGTCACGGCGCACACCGTACATGCATTTTCATGTGTTTCTGTCAATTTCAGTGTTATTGGGCCCAAACTAGTGGCTTTTCATCAGAACCGATGCAGACTCACCCAAAAGGCTCGGCTGCGCTGGCAGGGTCACGGCGCACACCGTACATGCATTTTCATGTGTTTCTGTCAATTTCAGTGTTATTGGGCCTAAACTAGTGGCTTTTCATCAGAACCGATGCAGACTCACCCAAAAGGCTCGGCTGCGCTGGCAGGGTTAGGGCGCACACCGTACATGCATTTTCATGTGTTTCTGTCAATTTCAGTGTTATTGGGCCCAAACCAGTCGCTTTTCATCAGAACCGATGCAGACTCACCCAAAAGGCTCGGCTGCGCTGGCAGGGTCACGGCGCACACCGTACATGCATTTTCATGTGATTCTGTCAATTTCAGTGTTATTAGGCCCAAACTAGTCGCTTTTCATCAGAACCGATGCAGACTCACCCAAAAGGCTCGGCTGCGCTGGCAGGGTCAGGGCGCACACCGTACATGCATTTTCATGTGTTTCTGTCAATTTCAGTGTTATTGGGCCCAAACTAGTCGCTTTTCATCAGAACCGATGCAGACTCACCCTAAAGCCTCGGCTGCGCTGGCAGGGTCACGGCGCACACCGTTACATGCATTTTCATGTTTTTCTGTCAATTTCAGTGTTATTGGGCCCAAACTAGTCGCTTTTCATCAGAACCGATGCAGACTCACCCAAAAGGCTCGGCTGCGCTGGCAGGGTCAGGGCGCACACCGTTACATGCATTTTCATGTTTTTCTGTCAATTTCAGTGTTATTGGGCCCAAACTAGTCGCTTTTCATCAGAACCGATGCAGACTCACCCTAAAGCCTCGGCTGCGCTGGCAGGGTCAGGGCGCACACCGTACATGCATTTTCATGTGTTTCTGTCAATTTCAGTGTTATTGGGCCCAAACTAGTCGCTTTTCATCAGAACCGATGCAGACTCACCCAAAAGGCTCGGCTGCGCTGGCAGGGTCAGGGCGCACACCGTACATGCATTTTCATGTGTTTCTGTCAATTTCAGTGTTATTGGGCCCAAACTAGTGGCTTGTCATCAGAACCGATGCAGACTCACCCAAAAGGCTCGGCTGCGCTGGCAGGGTCACGGCGCACACCGTACATGCATTTTCATGTGTTTCTGTCAATTTCAGTGTTATTGGGCCCAAACTAGTGGCTTTTCATCAGAACCGATGCAGACTCACCCAAAAGGCTCGGCTGCGCTGGCAGGGTCACGGCGCACACCGTACATGCATTTTCATGTGTTTCTGTCAATTTCAGTGTTACTGGGCCCAAACTAGTGGCTTTTCATCAGAACCGATGCAGACTCACCCAAAAGGCTCGGCTGCGCTGGCAGGGTCACGGCGCACACCGTACATGCATTTTCATGTGTTTCTGTCAATTTCAGTGTTATTGGGCCCAAACTAGTGGCTTTTCATCAGAACCGATGCAGACTCACCCAAAAGGCTCGGCTGCGTTGGCAGGGTCACGGCGCACACCGTACATGCATTTTCATGTGTTTCTGTCAATTTCAGTGTTATTGGGCCCAAACTAGTGGCTTTTCATCAGAACCGATGCAGACTCACCCAAAAGGCTCGGCTGCGCTGGCAGGGTCAGGGCGCACACCGTACATGCATTTTCATGTGTTTCTGTCAATTTCAGTGTTATTGGGCCCAAACTAGTGGCTTTTCATCAGAACCGATGCAGACTCACCCAAAAGGCTCGGCTGCGCTGGCAGGGTCAGGGCGCACACCGTACATGCATTTTCATGTGTTTCTGTCAATTTCAGTGTTATTGGGCCCAAACTAGTGGCTTTTCATCAGAACCGATGCAGACTCACCCAAAAGGCTCGGCTGCGCTGGCAGGGTCACGGCGCACACCGTACATGCATTTTCATGTGTTTCTGTCAATTTCAGTGTTATTGGGCCCAAACTAGTGGCTTTTCATCAGAACCGATGCAGACTCACCCAAAAGGCTCGGCTGCGCTGGCAGGGTCACGGCGCACACCGTACATGCATTTTCATGTGTTTCTGTCAATTTCAGTGTTATTGGGCCCAAACTAGTGGCTTTTCATCAGAACCGATGCAGACTCACCCAAAAGGCTCGGCTGCGCTGGCAGGGTCACGGCGCACACCGTACATGCATTTTCATGTGTTTCTGTCAATTTCAGTGTTATTGGGCCCAAACTAGTGGCTTTTCATCAGAACCGATGCAGACTCATCCAAAAGGCTCGGCTGCGTTGGCAGGGTCACGGCGCACACCGTACATGCATTTTCATGTGTTTCTGTCAATTTCAGTGTTATTGGGCCCAAACTAGTGGCTTTTCATCAGAACCGATGCAGACTCACCCAAAAGGCTCGGCTGCGCTGGCAGGGTCAGGGCGCACACCGTACATGCATTTTCATGTGTTTCTGTCAATTTCAGTGTTATTGGGCCCAAACTAGTGGCTTTTCATCAGAACCGATGCAGACTCACCCA
Organism: Thunnus thynnus; assembly: GCF_963924715.1. Taxonomy (NCBI): domain Eukaryota; kingdom Metazoa; phylum Chordata; class Actinopteri; order Scombriformes; family Scombridae; genus Thunnus; species Thunnus thynnus. The sequence goes on from NC_089517.1 coordinate 40,984,789, forward strand.
AAAGGCTCGGCTGCGCTGGCAGGGTCAGGGCGCACACCGTACATGCATTTTCATGTGTTTCTGTCAATTTCAGGGTTATTGGGCCCAAACTAGTGGCTTTTCATCAGAACCGATGCAGACTCACCCAAAAGGCTCGGCTGCGCTGGCAGGGTCACGGCGCACACCGTACATGCATTTTCATGTGTTTCTGTCAATTTCAGTGTTATTGGGCCCAAACTAGTGGCTTTTCATCAGAACCGATGCAGACTCACCCAAAAGGCTCGGCTGCGCTGGCAGGGTCACGGCGCACACCGTACATGCATTTTCATGTGTTTCTGTCAATTTCAGTGTTATTGGGCCCAAACTAGTGGCTTTTCATCAGAACCGATGCAGACTCACCCAAAAGGCTCGGCTGCGCTGGCAGGGTCACGGCGCACACCGTACATGCATTTTCATGTGTTTCTGTCAATTTCAGTGTTATTGGGCCTAAACTAGTGGCTTTTCATCAGAACCGATGCAGACTCACCCAAAAGGCTCGGCTGCGCTGGCAGGGTCACGGCGCACACCGTTACATGCATTTTCATGTTTTTCTGTCAATTTCAGTGTTATTGGGCCCAAACTAGTCGCTTTTCATCAGAACCGATGCAGACTCACCCTAAAGCCTCGGCTGCGCTGGCAGGGTCAGGGCGCACACCGTACATGCATTTTCATGTGTTTCTGTCAATTTCAGTGTTATTGGGCCCAAACTAGTCGCTTTTCATCAGAACCGATGCAGACTCACCCTAAAGCCTCGGCTGCGCTGGCAGGGTCACGGCGAACACCATTACATGCATTTTCATGTTTTTCTGTCAATTTCAGTGTTATTGGGCCTAAACTAGTCGCTTTTCATCAGAACCGATGCAGACTCACCCAAAAGGCTGGGCTGCGCTGGCAGTGTCACGGCGCACACCGTACATGCATTTTCATGTGTTTCTGTCAATTTCAGTGTTATTGGGCCCAAACTAGTGGCTTTTCATCAGAACCGATGCAGACTCACCCAAAAGGCTCGGCTGCGCTGGCAGGGTCAGGGCGCACACCGTACATGCATTTTCATGTGTTTCTGTCAATTTCAGTGTTATTGGGCCCAAACTAGTGGCTTTTCATCAGAACCGATGCAGACTCACCCAAAAGGCTCGGCTGCGCTGGCAGGGTCACGGCGCACACCGTACATGCATTTTCATGTGTTTCTGTCAATTTCAGTGTTATTGGGCCCAAACTAGTGGCTTTTCATCAGAACCGATGCAGACTCACCCAAAAGGCTCGGCTGCGCTGGCAGGGTCACGGCGCACACCGTACATGCATTTTCATGTGTTTCTGTCAATTTCAGTGTTATTGTGCCCAAACTAGTCGCTTTTCATCAGAACCGATGCAGACTCACCCTAAAGCCTCGGCTGCGCTGGCAGGGTCACGGCGCACACCGTACATGCATTTTCATGTGTTTCTGTCAATTTCAGTGTTATTGGGCCCAAACTAGTCGCTTTTCATCAGAACCGATGCAGACTCACCCAAAAGGCTCGGCTGCGCTGGCAGGGTCACGGCGCACACCGTACATGCATTTTCATGTGTTTCTGTCAATTTCAGTGTTATTGTGCCCAAACTAGTCGCATTTCATCAGAACCGATGCAGACTCACCCAAAAGGCTCGGCTGCGCTGGCAGGGTCATGGCACACACCGTACATGCATTTTCATGTGTTTCTGTCAATTTCAGTGTTATTGGGCCCAAACTAGTGGCTTTTCATCAGAACCGATGCAGACTCACCCAAAAGGCTCGGCTGCGCTAGCAGGGTCATGGCGCACACCGTACATGCATTTTCATGTGTTTCTGTCAATTTCAGTGTTATTTCGCCTATACTAGTGGCTTTTCATCAGAACCGATGCAGACTCACCCAAAAGGCTCGGCTGCGCTGGCAGGGTCAGGGCGCACACCGTACATGCATTTTCATGTGTTTCTGTCAATTTCAGTGTTATTGGGCCCAAACCAGTCGCTTTTCATCAGAACCGATGCAGACTCACCATAAAGCCTTGGCTGCGCTGGCAGGGTCACGGCGCACACCGTACATGCATTTTCATGTGTTTCTGTCAATTTCAGTGTTATTGTGCCCAAACTAGTGGCTTTTCATCAGAACCGATGCAGACTCACCCAAAAGGCTCGGCTGCGCTGGCAGGGTCAGGGAGCACACCGTACATGCATTTTCATGTGTTTCTGTCAATTTCAGTGTTATTGGGCCCAAACTAGTCGCTTTTAATCAGAACCGATGCAGACTCACCCAAAAGGCTCGGCTGCGCTGGCAGGGTCACGGCGCACACCGTACATGCATTTTCATGTGTTTCTGTCAATTTCAGTGTTATTGGGCCTAAACTAGTCGCTTTTCATCAGAACCGATGCAGACTCACCCTAAAGCCTCGGCTGCGCTGGCAGGGTCACGGCGCACACCGTACATGCATTTTCATGTGTTTCTGTCAATTTCAGTGTTATTGGGCCCAAACTAGTGGCTTTTCATCAGAACCGATGCAGACTCACCCAAAAGGCTCGGCTGCGCTGGCAGGGTCACGGCGCACACCGTACATGCATTTTCATGTGTTTCTGTCAGTTTCAGTGTTATTGTGCCCAAACTAGTGGCTTTTCATCAGAACCGATGCAGACTCACCCAAAAGGCTCGGCTGCGCTGGCAGGGTCAGGGAGCACACCGTACATGCATTTTCATGTGTTTCTGTCAATTTCAGTGTTATTGGGCCCAAACTAGTCGCTTTTAATCAGAACCGATGCAGACTCACCCAAAAGGCTCGGCTGCGCTGGCAGGGTCACGGCGCACACCGTACATGCATTTTCATGTGTTTCTGTCAATTTCAGTGTTATTGGGCCTAAACTAGTCGCTTTTCATCAGAACCGATGCAGACTCACCCTAAAGCCTCGGCTGCGCTGGCAGGGTCACGGCGCACACCGTACATGCATTTTCATGTGTTTCTGTCAATTTCAGTGTTATTGGGCCCAAACTAGTCGCTTTTCATCAGAACCGATGCAGACTCACCCTAAAGCCTCGGCTGCGCTGGCAGGGTCACGGCGAACACCATTACATGCATTTTCATGTTTTTCTGTCAATTTCAGTGTTATTGGGCCTAAACTAGTCGCTTTTCATCAGAACCGATGCAGACTCACCCAAAAGGCTTGGCTGCGCTGGCAGTGTCACGGCGCACACCGTACATGCATTTTCATGTGTTTCTGTCAATTTCAGTGTTATTGGGCCCAAACTAGTCGCTTTTCATCAGAACCGATGCAGACTCACCCAAAAGGCTCGGCTGCGCTGGCAGGGTCAGGGCGCACACCGTACATGCATTTTCATGTGTTTCTGTCAATTTCAGTGTTATTGGGCCCAAACTAGTGGCTTTTCATCAGAACCGATGCAGACTCACCCAAAAGGCTCGGCTGCGCTGGCAGGGTCACGGCGCACACCGTACATGCATTTTCATGTGTTTCTGTCAATTTCAGTGTTATTGTGCCCAAACTAGTGGCTTTTCATCAGAACCGATGCAGACTCACCCTAAAGCCTCGGCTGCGCTGGCAGGGTCACGGCGCACACCGTACATGCATTTTCATGTGTTTCTGTCAATTTCAGTGTTATTGGGCCCAAACTAGTCGCTTTTCATCAGAACCGATGCAGACTCACCCAAAAGGCTCGGCTACGCTAGCAGGGTCATGGCGCACACCGTACATGCATTTTCATGTGTTTCTGTCAATTTCAGTGTTATTGTGCCCAAACTAGTCGCATTTCATCAGAACCGATGCAGACTCACCCAAAAGGCTCGGCTGCGCTGGCAGGGTCAGGGCGCACACCGTACATGCATTTTCATGTGTTTCTGTCAATTTCAGTGTTATTGGGCCCAAACCAGTCGCTTTTCATCAGAACCGATGCAGACTCACCATAAAGCCTCGGCTGCGCTGGCAGGGTCACGGCGCACACCGTACATGCATTTTCATGTGTTTCTGTCAATTTCAGTGTTATTGTGCCCAAACTAGTGGCTTTTCATCAGAACCGATGCAGACTCACCCAAAAGGCTCGGCTGCGCTGGCAGGGTCAGGGAGCACACCGTACATGCATTTTCATGTGTTTCTGTCAATTTCAGTGTTATTGGGCCCAAACCAGTCGCTTTTCATCAGAACCGATGCAGACTCACCATAAAGCCTTGGCTGCGCTGGCAGGGTCACGGCGCACACCGTACATGCATTTTCATGTGTTTCTGTCAATTTCAGTGTTATTGTGCCCAAACTAGTGGCTTTTCATCAGAACCGATGCAGACTCACCCAAAAGGCTCGGCTGCGCTGGCAGGGTCAGGGAGCACACCGTACATGCATTTTCATGTGTTTCTGTCAATTTCAGTGTTATTGGGCCCAAACTAGTCGCTTTTAATCAGAACCGATGCAGACTCACCCAAAAGGCTCGGCTGCGCTGGCAGGGTCACGGCGCACACCGTACATGCATTTTCATGTGTTTCTGTCAATTTCAGTGTTATTGGGCCTAAACTAGTCGCTTTTCATCAGAACCGATGCAGACTCACCCTAAAGCCTCGGCTGCGCTGGCAGGGTCACGGCGCACACCGTACATGCATTTTCATGTGTTTCTGTCAATTTCAGTGTTATTGGGCCCAAACTAGTCGCTTTTCATCAGAACCGATGCAGACTCACCCTAAAGCCTCGGCTGCGCTGGCAGGGTCACGGCGAACACCATTACATGCATTTTCATGTTTTTCTGTCAATTTCAGTGTTATTGGGCCTAAACTAGTCGCTTTTCATCAGAACCGATGCAGACTCACCCAAAAGGCTGGGCTGCGCTGGCAGTGTCACGGCGCACACCGTACATGCATTTTCATGTGTTTCTGTCAATTTCAGTGTTATTGGGCCCAAACTAGTCGCTTTTCATCAGAACCGATGCAGACTCACCCAAAAGGCTCGGCTGCGCTGGCAGGGTCACGGCGCACACCGTACATGCATTTTCATGTGTTTCTGTCAATTTCAGTGTTATTGGGCCCAAACTAGTGGCTTTTCATCAGAACCGATGCAGACTCACCCAAAAGGCTCGGCTGCGCTGGCAGGGTCAGGGCGCACACCGTACATGCATTTTCATGTGTTTCTGTCAATTTCAGTGTTATTGGGCCCAAACTAGTGGCTTTTCATCAGAACCGATGCAGACTCACCCAAAAGGCTCGGCTGCGCTGGCAGGGTCAGGGCGCACACCGTACATGCATTTTCATGTGTTTCTGTCAATTTCAGTGTTATTGGGCCCAAACTAGTGGCTTTTCATCAGAACCGATGCAGACTCACCCAAAAGGCTCGGCTGCGCTGGCAGGGTCACGGCGCACACCGTACATGCATTTTCATGTGTTTCTGTCAGTTTCAGTGTTATTGTGCCCAAACTAGTGGCTTTTCATCAGAACCGATGCAGACTCACCCAAAAGGCTCGGCTGCGCTGGCAGGGTCAGGGAGCACACCGTACATGCATTTTCATGTGTTTCTGTCAATTTCAGTGTTATTGGGCCCAAACTAGTGGCTTTTCATCAGAACCGATGCAGACTCACCCAAAAGGCTCGGCTGCGCTGGCAGGGTCAGGGCGCACACCGTACATGCATTTTCATGTGTTTCTGTCAATTTCAGTGTTATTGGGCCCAAACTAGTGGCTTTTCATCAGAACCGATGCAGACTCACCCAAAAGGCTCGGCTGCGCTGGCAGGGTCACGGCGCACACCGTACATGCATTTTCATGTGTTTCTGTCAATTTCAGTGTTATTGGGCCCAAACTAGTGGCTTTTCATCAGAACCGATGCAGACTCACCCAAAAGGCTCGGCTGCGCTGGAAGGGTTAGGGCGCACACCGTACATGCATTTTCATGTGTTTCTGTCAATTTCAGTGTTATTGGGCCCAAACCAGTCGCTTTTCATCAGAACCGATGCAGACTCACCCAAAAGGCTCGGCTGCGCTGGCAGGGTCACGACGCACACCGTACATGCATTTTCATGTGATTCTGTCAATTTCAGTGTTATTAGGCCCAAACTAGTCGCTTTTCATCAGAACCGATGCAGACTCACCCAAAAGGCTCGGCTGCGCTGGCAGGGTCAGGGCGCACACCGTACATGCATTTTCATGTGTTTCTGTCAATTTCAGTGTTATTGGGCCCAAACTAGTCGCTTTTCATCAGAACCGATGCAGACTCACCCTAAAGCCTCGGCTGCGCTGGCAGGGTCACGGCGCACACCGTTACATGCATTTTCATGTTTTTCTGTCAATTTCAGTGTTATTGGGCCCAAACTAGTCGCTTTTCATCAGAACCGATGCAGACTCACCCTAAAGCCTCGGCTGCGCTGGCAGGGTCAGGGCGCACACCGTACATGCATTTTCATGTGTTTCTGTCAATTTCAGTGTTATTGGGCCCAAACTAGTCGCTTTTCATCAGAACCGATGCAGACTCACCCTAAAGCCTCGGCTGCGCTGGCAGGGTCACGGCGAACACCATTACATGCATTTTCATGTTTTTCTGTCAATTTCAGTGTTATTGGGCCTAAACTAGTCGCTTTTCATCAGAACCGATGCAGACTCACCCAAAAGGCTGGGCTGCGCTGGCAGTGTCACGGCGCACACCGTACATGCATTTTCATGTGTTTCTGTCAATTTCAGTGTTATTGGGCCCAAACTAGTGGCTTTTCATCAGAACCGATGCAGACTCACCCAAAAGGCTTGGCTGCGCTGGCAGGGTCACGGCGCACACCGTACATGCATTTTCATGTGTTTCTGTCAATTTCAGTGTTATTGGGCCCAAACTAGTGGCTTTTCATCAGAACCGATGCAGACTCACCCAAAAGGCTCGGCTGCGCTGGCAGGGTCAGGGCGCACACCGTACATGCATTTTCATGTGTTTCTGTCAATTTCAGTGTTATTGGGCCCAAACTAGTGGCTTTTCATCAGAACCGATGCAGACTCACCCAAAAGGCTCGGCTGCGCTGGCAGGGTCAGGGCGCACACCGTTACATGCATTTTCATGTGTTTCTGTCAATTTCAGTGTTATTGGGCCCAAACTAGTGGCTTTTCATCAGAACCGATGCAGACTCACCCAAAAGGCTCGGCTGCGCTGGCAGGGTCACGGCGCACACCGTACATGCATTTTCATGTGTTTCTGTCAATTTCAGTGTTATTGGGCCCAAACTAGTGGCTTTTCATCAGAACCGATGCAGACTCACCCAAAAGGCTCGGCTGCGCTGGCAGGGTCACGGCGCACACCGTACATGCATTTTCATGTGTTTCTGTCAATTTCAGTGTTATTGGGCCCAAACTAGTGGCTTTTCATCAGAACCGATGCAGACTCACCCAAAAGGCTCGGCTGCGCTGGCAGGGTCACGGCGCACACCGTACATGCATTTTCATGTGTTTCTGTCAATTTCAGTGTTATTGGGCCTAAACTAGTGGCTTTTCATCAGAACCGATGCAGACTCACCCAAAAGGCTCGGCTGCGCTGGCAGGGTCAGGGCGCACACCGTTACATGCATTTTCATGTTTTTCTGTCAATTTCAGTGTTATTGGGCCCAAACTAGTCGCTTTTCATCAGAACCGATGCAAACTCACCCTAAAGCCTCGGCTGCGCTGGCAGGGTCAGTGCGCACACCGTACATGCATTTTCATGTGTTTCTGTCAATTTCAGTGTTATTGTGCCCAAACTAGTCGCTTTTCATCAGAACCGATGCAGACTCACCCTAAAGCCTCGGGTGCGCTGGCAGGGTCACGGCGCACACCGTTACATGCATTTTCATGTTTTTCTGTCAATTTCAGTGTTATTGGGCCCAAACTAGTCGCTTTTCATCAGAACCGATGCAAACTCACCCTAAAGCCTCGGCTGCGCTGGCAGGGTCACGGCGCACACCGTACATGCATTTTCATGTGTTTCTGTCAATTTCAGTGTTATTGTGCCCAAACTAGTCGCTTTTCATCAGAACCGATGCAGACTCACCCTAAAGCCTCGGGTGCGCTGGCAGGGTCACGGCGCACACCGTACATGCATTTTCATGTGTTTCTGTCAATTTCAGTGTTATTGGGCCCAAACTAGTGTCTTTTCATCAGAACCGATGCAGACTCACCCAAAAGGCTCGGCTGCGCTGGCAGGGTCACGGCGCACACCGTACATGCATTTTCATGTGTTTCTGTCAATTTCAGTGTTATTGGGCCCAAACTAGTGGCTTTTCATCAGAACCGATGCAGACTCACCCAAAAGGCTCGGCTGCGCTGGCAGGGTCACGGCGCACACCGTACATGCATTTTCATGTGTTTCTGTCAATTTCAGTGTTATTGTGCCCAAACTAGTCGCTTTTCATCAGAACCGATGCAGACTCACCCTAAAGCCTCGGCTGCGCTGGCAGGGTCACGGCGCACACCGTACATGCATTTTCATGTGTTTCTGTCAATTTCAGTGTTATTGGGCCCAAACTAGTCGCTTTTCATCAGAACCGATGCAGACTCACCCAAAAGGCTCGGCTGCGCTGGCAGGGTCACGGCGCACACCGTACATGCATTTTCATGTGTTTCTGTCAATTTCAGTGTTATTGTGCCCAAACTAGTCGCATTTCATCAGAACCGATGCAGACTCACCCAAAAGGCTCGGCTGCGCTGGCAGGGTCACGGCACACACCGTACATGCATTTTCATGTGTTTCTGTCAATTTCAGTGTTATTGGGCCCAAACTAGTGGCTTTTCATCAGAACCGATGCAGACTCACCCAAAAGGCTCGGCTGCGCTAGCAGGGTCATGGCGCACACCGTACATGCATTTTCATGTGTTTCTGTCAATTTCAGTGTTATTGGGCCTATACTAGTGGCTTTTCATCAGAACCGATGCAGACTCACCCAAAAGGCTCGGCTGCGCTGGCAGGGTCAGGGCGCACACCGTACATGCATTTTCATGTGTTTCTGTCAATTTCAGTGTTATTGGGCCCAAACCAGTCGCTTTTCATCAGAACCGATGCAGACTCACCATAAAGCCTCGGCTGCGCTGGCAGGGTCACGGCGCACACCGTACATGCATTTTCATGTGTTTCTGTCAATTTCAGTGTTATTGTGCCCAAACTAGTGGCTTTTCATCAGAACCGATGCAGACTCACCCAAAAGGCTCGGCTGCGCTGGCAGGGTCAGGGAGCACACCGTACATGCATTTTCATGTGTTTCTGTCAATTTCAGTGTTATTGGGCCCAAACTAGTCGCTTTTAATCAGAACCGATGCAGACTCACCCAAAAGGCTCGGCTGCGCTGGCAGGGTCACGGCGCACACCGTACATGCATTTTCATGTGTTTCTGTCAATTTCAGTGTTATTGGGCCTAAACTAGTCGCTTTTCATCAGAACCGATGCAGACTCACCCTAAAGCCTCGGCTGCGCTGGCAGGGTCACGGCGCACACCGTTACATGTATTTTCATGTTTTTCTGTCAATTTCAGTGTTATTGGGCCTAAACTAGTGGCTTTTCATCAGAACCGATGCAGACTCACCCATAAGGCTCGGCTGCGCTGGCATGGTCACGGCGCACACCGTACATGCATTTTCATGTGTTTCTGTCAATTTCAGTGTTATTGGGCCCAAACTAGTGGCTTTTCATCAGAACCGATGCAGACTCACCCAAAAGGCTCGGCTGCGCTGGCAGGGTCACGGCGCACACCGTACATGCATTTTCATGTGTTTCTGTCAATTTCAGTGTTACTGGGCCCAAACTAGTGGCTTTTCATCAGAACCGATGCAGACTCACCCAAAAGGCTCGGCTGCGCTGGCAGGGTCAGGGCGCACACCGTACATGCATTTTCATGTGTTTCTGTCAATTTCAGTGTTATTGGGCCCAAAGTAGTGGCTTTTCATCAGAACCGATGCAGACTCACCCAAAAGGCTCGGCTGCGCTGGCAGGGTCAGGGCGCACACCGTACATGCATTTTCATGTGTTTCTGTCAATTTCAGTGTTATTGGGCCCAAACTAGTGGCTTTTCATCAGAACCGATGCAGACTCACCCAAAAGGCTCGGCTGCGCTGGCAGGGTCACGGCGCACACCGTACATGCATTTTCATGTGTTTCTGTCAATTTCAGTGTTATTGGGCCCAAACTAGTGGCTTTTCATCAGAACCGATGCAGACTCACCCAAAAGGCTCGGCTGCGCTGGCAGGGTCACGGCGCACACCGTACATGCATTTTCATGTGTTTCTGTCAATTTCAGTGTTATTGGGCCTAAACTAGTGGCTTTTCATCAGAACCGATGCAGACTCACCCAAAAGACTCGGCTGCGCTGGAAGGGTTAGGGCGCACACCGTACATGCATTTTCATGTGTTTCTGTCAATTTCAGTGTTATTGGGCCCAAACCAGTCGCTTTTCATCAGAACCGATGCAGACTCACCCAAAAGGCTCGGCTGCGCTGGCAGGGTCACGGCGCACACCGTACATGCATTTTCATGTGATTCTGTCAATTTCAGTGTTATTAGGCCCAAACTAGTCGCTTTTCATCAGAACCGATGCAGACTCACCCAAAAGGCTCGGCTGCGCTGGCAGGGTCAGGGCGCACACCGTACATGCATTTTCATGTGTTTCTGTCAATTTCAGTGTTATTGGGCCCAAACTAGTCGCTTTTCATCAGAACCGATGCAGACTCACCCTAAAGCCTCGGCTGCGCTGGCAGGGTCACGGCGCACACCGTTACATGCATTTTCATGTTTTTCTGTCAATTTCAGTGTTATTGGGCACAAACTAGTCGCTTTTCATCAGAACCGATGCAGACTCACCCAAAAGGCTCGGCTGCGCTGGCAGGGTCAGGGCGCACACCGTTACATGCATTTTCATGTTTTTCTGTCAATTTCAGTGTTATTGGGCCCAAACTAGTCGCTTTTCATCAGAACCGATGCAGACTCACCCTAAAGCCTCGGCTGCGCTGGCAGGGTCAGGGCGCACACCGTACATGCATTTTCATGTGTTTCTGTCAATTTCAGTGTTATTGGGCCCAAACTAGTCGCTTTTCATCAGAACCGATGCAGACTCACCCTAAAGCCTCGGCTGCGCTGGCAGGGTCACGGCGAACACCATTACATGCATTTTCATGTTTTTCTGTCAATTTCAGTGTTATTGGGCCTAAACTAGTCGCTTTTCATCAGAACCGATGCAGACTCACCCAAAAGGCTGGGCTGCGCTGGCAGTGTCACGGCGCACACCGTACATGCATTTTCATGTGTTTCTGTCAATTTCAGTGTTATTGGGCCCAAACTAGTGGCTTTTCATCAGAACCGATGCAGACTCACCCAAAAGGCTTGGCTGCGCTGGCAGGGTCACGGCGCACACCGTACATGCATTTTCATGTGTTTCTGTCAATTTCAGTGTTATTGGGCCCAAACTAGTGGCTTTTCATCAGAACCGATGCAGACTCACCCAAAAGGCTCGGCTGCGCTGGCAGGGTCAGGGCGCACACCGTACATGCATTTTCATGTGTTTCTGTCAATTTCAGTGTTATTGGGCCCAAACTAGTGGCTTTTCATCAGAACCGATGCAGACTCACCCAAAAGGCTCGGCTGCGCTGGCAGGGTCAGGGCGCACACCATACATGCATTTTCATGTGTTTCTGTCAATTTCAGTGTTATTGGGCCCAAACTAGTGGCTTTTCATCAGAACCGATGCAGACTCACCCAAAAGGCTCGGCTGCGCTGGCAGGGTCACGGCGCACACCGTACATGCATTTTCATGTGTTTCTGTCAATTTCAGTGTTATTGGGCCCAAACTAGTGGCTTTTCATCAGAACCGATGCAGACTCACCCAAAAGGCTCGGCTGCGCTGGCAGGGTCACGGCGCACACCGTACATGCATTTTCATGTGTTTCTGTCAATTTCAGTGTTATTGGGCCCAAACTAGTGGCTTTTCATCAGAACCGATGCAGACTCACCCAAAAGGCTCGGCTGCGCTGGCAGGGTCACGGCGCACACCGTACATGCATTTTCATGTGTTTCTGTCAATTTCAGTGTTATTGGGCCTAAACTAGTGGCTTTTCATCAGAACCGATGCAGACTCACCCAAAAGGCTCGGCTGCGCTGGCAGGGTCACGGCGCACACCGTACATGCATTTTCATGTGTTTCTGTCAATTTCAGTGTTATTGGGCCCAAACCAGTCGCTTTTCATCAGAACCGATGCAGACTCACCCAAAAGGCTCGGCTGCGCTGGCAGGGTCAGGGCGCACACCGTTACATGCATTTTCATGTTTTTCTGTCAATTTCAGTGTTATTGGGCCCAAACTAGTGGCTTTTCATCAGAACCGATGCAAACTCACCCTAAAGCCTCGGCTGCGCTGGCAGGGTCAGTGCGCACACCGTACATGCATTTTCATGTGTTTCTGTCAATTTCAGTGTTATTGGGCCCAAACTAGTCGCTTTTCATCAGAACCGATGCAGACTCACCCTAAAGCCTCGGCTGCGCTGGCAGGGTCACGGCGAACACCGTTACATGCATTTTCATGTTTTTCTGTCAATTTCAGTGTTATTGGGCCTAAACTAGTCGCTTTTCATCAGAACTGATGCAGACTCACCCAAAAGGCTCGGCTGCGCTGGCAGGGTCAGGGCGCACACCGTACATGCATTTTCATGTGTTTCTGTCAATTTCAGTGTTATTGGGCCCAAACTAGTGGTTTTTCATCAGAACCGATGCAGACTCACCCAAAAGGCTCGGCTGCGCTGGCAGGGTCACGGCGCACACCGTACATGCATTTTCATGTGTTTCTGTCAATTTCAGTGTTATTGGGCCCAAACTAGTGGCTTTTCATCAGAACCGATGCAGACTCACCCAAAAGGCTCAGCTGCGCTGGCAGGGTCAGGGCGCACACCGTACATGCATTTTCATGTGTTTCTGTCAATTTCAGTGTTATTGGGCCCAAACTAGTGGCTTTTCATCAGAACCGTTGCAGACTCACCCAAAAGGCTCGGCTGCGCTGGCAGGGTCACGGCGCACACCGTACATGCATTTTCATGTGTTTCTGTCAATTTCAGTGTTATTGGGCCCAAACTAGTGTCTTTTCATCAGAACCGATGCAGACTCACCCAAAAGGCTCGGCTGCGCTGGCAGGGTCACGGCGCACACCGTACATGCATTTTCATGTGTTTCTGTCAATTTCAGTGTTATTGGGCCTAAACTAGTGACTTTTCATCAGAACCGATGCAGACTCACCCAAAAGGCTGGGCTGCGCTGGCAGTGTCACGGCGCACACCGTACATGCATTTTCATGTGTTTCTGTCAATTTCAGTGTTATTGGGCCCAAACTAGTGTCTTTTCATCAGAACCGATGCAGACTCACCCAAAAGGCTCGGCTGCGCTGGCAGGGTCACGGTGCACACCGTACATGCATTTTCATGTGTTTCTGTCAATTTCAGTGTTATTGGGCCTAAACTAGTGGCTTTTCATCAGAACCGATGCAGACTCACCCAAAAGGCTCGGCTGCGCTGGCAGGGTCAGGGCACACACCGTACATGCATTTTCATGTGTTTCTGTCAATTTCAGTGTTATTGGGCCCAAACTAGTCGCTTTTCATCAGAACCGATGCAGACTCACCCTAAAGCCTCGGCTGCGCTGGCAGGGTCACGGCGCACACCGTTACATGCATTTTCATGTTTTTCTGTCAATTTCAGTGTTATTGGGCCTAAACTAGTCGCTTTTCATCAGAACTGATGCAGACTCACCCAAAAGGCTCGGCTGCGCTGGCAGGGTCAGGGCGCACACCGTACATGCATTTTCATGTGTTTCTGTCAATTTCAGTGTTATTGGGCCCAAACTAGTGGTTTTTCATCAGAACCGATGCAGACTCACCCAAAAGGCTCGGCTGCGCTGGCAGGGTCACGGCGCACACCGTACATGCATTTTCATGTGTTTCTGTCAATTTCAGTGTTATTGGGCCCAAACTAGTGGCTTTTCATCAGAACCGATGCAGACTCACCCAAAAGGCTCGGCTGCGCTGGCAGGGTCACGGCGCACACCGTACATGCATTTTCATGTGTTTCTGTCAATTTCAGTGTTATTGGGCCCAAACTAGTGGCTTTTCATCAGAACCGATGCAGACTCACCCAAAAGGCTCGGCTGCGCTGGCAGGGTCACGGCACACACCGTACATGCATTTTCATGTGTTTCTGTCAATTTCAGTGTTATTGGGCCCAAACTAGTGGCTTTTCATCAGAACCGATGCAGACTCACCCAAAAGGCTCGGCTGCGCTAGCAGGGTCATGGCGCACACCGTACATGCATTTTCATGTGTTTCTGTCAATTTCAGTGTTATTGGGCCTATACTAGTGGCTTTTCATCAGAACCGATGCAGACTCACCCAAAAGGCTCGGCTGCGCTGGCAGGGTCAGGGCGCACACCGTACATGCATTTTCATGTGTTTCTGTCAATTTCAGTGTTATTGGGCCCAAACCAGTCGCTTTTCATCAGAACCGATGCAGACTCACCATAAAGCCTCGGCTGCGCTGGCAGGGTCACGGCGCACACCGTTCATGCATTTTCATGTGTTTCTGTCAATTTCAGTGTTATTGGGCCCAAACTAGTCGCTTTTCATCAGAACCGATGCAGACTCACCCAAAAGCCTCGGCTGCGCTGGCAGGGTCAGGGCGCACACCGTACATGCATTTTCATGTGTTTCTGTCAATTTCAGTGTTATTGGGCCCAATCCAGTCGCTTCTCATCCGAACCGATGCAGACTCACCCAAAAGGCTCGGCTGCGCTGGCAGGGTCAGGGCGCACACCGTACATGCATTTTCATGTGTTTCTGTCAATTTCAGTGTTATTGGGCCCAAACTAATGGCTTTTCATCAGAACCGATGCAGACTCACCCAAAAGGCTGGGCTGCGCTGGCAGGGTCAGGACGCACACCGTTACATGCATTTTCATGTTTTTCTGTCAATTTCAGTGTTATTGGGCCCAAACTAGTCGCTTTTCATCAGAACCGATGCAGACTCACCCTAAAGCCTCGGCTGCGCTGGCAGGGTCAGGGCGCACACCGTACATGCATTTTCATGTGTTTCTGTCAATTTCAGTGTTATTGGGCCCAAACTAGTGGCTTTTCATCAGAACCAATGCAGACTCACCCAAAAGGCTCGACTGCGCTGGCAGGGTCACGGCGCACACCGTACATGCATTTTCATGTGTTTCTGTCAATTTCAGTGTTATTGGGCCTAAACTAGTCGCTTTTCATCAGAACCGATGCAGACTCACCCTAAAGCCTCGGCTGCGCTGGCAGGGTCACGGCGCACACCGTTACATGCATTTTCATGTTTTTCTGTCAATTTCAGTGTTATTAGGCCCAAACTAGTCGCTTTTCATCAGAACCGATGCAGACTCACCCAAAAGCCTCGGCTGCGCTGGCAGGGTCACGGCGCACACCGTTACATGCATTTTCATGTTTTTCTGTCAATTTCAGTGTTATTAGGCCCAAACTAGTCGCTTTTCATCAGAACCGATGCAGACTCACCCAAAAGCCTCGGCTGCGCTGGCAGGGTCAGGGCGCACACCGTACATGCATTTTCATGTGTTTCTGTCAATTTCAGTGTTATTGGGCCCAAACTAGTCGCTTTTCATCAGAACCGATGCAGACTCACCCAAAAGGCTCGGCTGCACTGGCAGGGTCACGGCGCACACCGTATATGCATTTTCATGTGTTTCTGTCAATTTCAGTGTTATTGGGCCCAATCCAGTCGCTTCTCATCCGAACCGATGCAGACTCACCCAAAAGGCTCGGCTGCGCTGGCAGGGTCAGGGCGCACACCGTACATGCATTTTCATGTGTTTCTGTCAATTTCAGTGTTATTGGGCCCAAACTAGTGGCTTTTCATCAGAACCGATGCAGACTCACCCAAAAGGCTCGGCTGCGCTGGCAGGGTCAGGGCGCACACCGTACATGCATTTTCATGTGTTTCTGTCAATTTCAGTGTTATTGGGCCCAAACCAGTCGCTTTTCATCAGAACCGATGCAGACTCACCCTAAAGCCTCGGCTGCGCTGGCAGGGTCAGGGCGCACACCGTACATGCATTTTCATGTGTTTCTGTCAATTTCAGTGTTATTGGGCCCAAACTAGTGGCTTTTCATCAGAACCAATGCAGACTCACCCAAAAGGCTCGACTGCGCTGGCAGGGTCACGGCGCACACCGTACATGCATTTTCATGTGTTTCTGTCAATTTCAGTGTTATTGGGCCTAAACTAGTTGCTTTTCATCAGAACCGATGCAGACTCACCCTAAAGCCTCGGCTGCGCTGGCAGGGTCACGGCGCACACCGTTACATGCATTTTCATGTTTTTCTGTCAATTTCAGTGTTATTAGGCCCAAACTAGTCGCTTTTCATCAGAACCGATGCAGACTCACCCAAAAGCCTCGGCTGCGCTGGCAGGGTCACGGCGCACACCGTTACATGCATTTTCATGTTTTTCTGTCAATTTCAGTGTTATTAGGCCCAAACTAGTCGCTTTTCATCAGAACCGATGCAGACTCACCCAAAAGCCTCGGCTGCGCTGGCAGGGTCAGGGCGCACACCGTACATGCATTTTCATGTGTTTCTGTCAATTTCAGTGTTATTGGGCCCAAACTAGTCGCTTTTCATCAGAACCGATGCAGACTCACCCAAAAGGCTCGGCTGCACTGGCAGGGTCACGGCGCACACCGTATATGCATTTTCATGTGTTTCTGTCAATTTCAGTGTTATTGGGCCCAATCCAGTCGCTTCTCATCCGAACCGATGCAGACTCACCCAAAAGGCTCGGCTGCGCTGGCAGGGTCAGGGCGCACACCGTACATGCATTTTCATGTGTTTCTGTCAATTTCAGTGTTATTGGGCCCAAACTAGTGGCTTTTCATCAGAACCGATGCAGACTCACCCAAAAGGCTCGGCTGCGCTGGCAGGGTCAGGGCGCACACCGTACATGCATTTTCATGTGTTTCTGTCAATTTCAGTGTTATTGGGCCCAAACCAGTCGCTTTTCATCAGAACCGATGCAGACTCACCCAAAAGGCTCGGCTGCGCTGGCAGGGTCACGGCGCACACCGTACATGCATTTTCATGTGTTTCTGTCAATTTCAGTGTTATTGGGCCTAAACTAGTCGCTTTTCATCAGAACCGATGCAGACTCACCCTAAAGCCTCGGCTGCGCTGGCAGGGTCACGGCGCACACCGTACATGCATTTTCATGTGTTTCTGTCAATTTCAGTGTTATTGGGCCCAAACTAGTCGCTTTTCATCAGAACCGATGCAAACTCACCCAAAAGGCTCGGCTGCGCTGGCAGGGTCACGGCGCACACCGTACATGCATTTTCATGTGTTTCTGTTAATTTCAGTGTTATTGTGCCCAAACTAGTCGCTTTTCATCAGAACCGATGCAGACTCACCCTACAGCCTCGGCTGCGCTGGCAGGGTCACGGCGCACACCGTACATGCATTTTCATGTGTTTCTGTCAATTTCAGTGTTATTGGGCCCAAACTAGTCGCTTTTCATCAGAACCGATGCAAACTCACCCAAAAGGCTCGGCTGCGCTGGCAGGGTCACGGCGCACACCGTACATGCATTTTCATGTGTTTCTGTCAATTTCAGTGTTATTGTGCCCAAACTAGTCGCTTTTCATCAGAACCGATGCAGACTCACCCTAAAGCCTCGGCTGCGCTGGCAGGGTCACGGCGCACACCGTACATGCATTTTCATGTGTTTCTGTCAATTTCAGTGTTATTGGGCCCAAACTAGTGGCTTTTCATCAGAACCGATGCAGACTCACCCAAAAGGCTCGGCTGCGCTGGCAGGGTCAGGGCGCACACCGTACATGCATTTTCATGTGTTTCTGTCAATTTCAGTGTTATTGTGCCCAAACTAGTGGCTTTTCATCAGAACCGATGCAGACTCACCGAAAAGGCTCGGCTGCGCTGGCAGGGTCATGGCGCACACCGTACATGCATTTTCATGTGTTTCTGTCAATTTCAGTGTTATTGGGCCCAAACTAGTGGCTTTTCATCAGAACCGATGCAGACTCACCCAAAAGGCTCGGCTGCGCTGGCAGGGTCACGGCGCAAACCGTACATGCATTTTCATGTGTTTCTGTCAGTTTCAGTGTTATTGTGCCCAAACTAGTGGCTTTTCATCAGAACCGATGCAGACTCACCCAAAAGGCTCGGCTGCGCTGGCAGGGTCAGGGCGCACACCGTACATGCATTTTCATGTGTTTCTGTCAATTTCAGTGTTATTGGGCCCAAACTAGTGGCTTTTCATCAGAACCGATGCAGACTCACCCAAAAGGCTCGGCTGCGCTGGCAGGGTCACGGCGCACACCGTACATGCATTTTCATGTGTTTCTGTCAATTTCAGTTTTATTGGGCCCAAACTAGTGGCTTTTCATCAGAACCGATGCAGACTCACCCAAAAGGCTCGGCTGCGCTGGCAGGGTCACGGTGCACACCGTACATGCATTTTCATGTGTTTCTGTCAATTTCAGTGTTATTGGGCCTAAACTAGTCGCTTTTCATCAGAACCGATGCAGACTCACCCAAAAGGCTCCGCTGCGCTGGCAGGGTCGGCGCACACCGTACATGCATTTTCATGTGTTTCTGTCAATTTCAGTGTTATTGGGCCCAAACTAGTCGCTTTTCATCAGAACCGATGCAGACTCACCCTAAAGCCTCGGCTGCGCTGGCAGGGTCACGGCGCACACCGTTACCTGCATTTTCATGTTTTTCTGTCAATTTCAGTGTTATTGGGCCTATACTAGTGGCTTTTCATCAGAACCGATGCAGACTCACCCAAAAGGCTCGGCTGCGCTGGCAGGGTCACGGCGCACACCGTTACATGCATTTTCATGTGTTTCTGTCAATTTCAGTGTTATTGGGCCTAAACTAGTCGCTTTTCATCAGAACTGATGCAGACTCACCCAAAAGGCTGGGCTGCGCTGGCAGTGTCACGGCGCACACCGTACATGCATTTTCATGTGTTTCTGTCAATTTCAGTGTTATTGGGCCCAAACTAGTCGCTTTTCATCAGAACCGATGCAGACTCACCCTAAAGCCTCGGCTGCGCTGGCAGGGTCAGGGCGCACACCGTACATGCATTTTCATGTGTTTCTGTCAATTTCAGTGTTATTGGGCCCAAACTAGTCGCTTTTCATCAGAACCGATGCAGACTCACCCAAAAGGCTCGGCTGCGCTGGCAGGGTCACGGCGCACACCGTACATGCATTTTCATGTGTTTCTGTCAATTTCAGTGTTATTGTGCCTAAACTAGTCGCATTTCATCAGAAGCGATGCAGACTCACCCAAAAGGCTCGGCTGCGCTGGCAGGGTCACGGCGCACACCGTACATGCATTTTCATGTGATTCTGTCAATTTCAGTGTTATTGGGCCCAAACTAGTGGCTTTTCATCAGAACCGATGCAGACTCACCCAAAAGGCTCGGCTGCGCTGGCAGGGTCACGGCGCACACCGTACATGCATTTTCATGTGTTTCTGTCAATTTCAGTGTTATTGGGCCCAAACCAGTCGCTTTTCATCAGAACCGATGCAGACTCACCCAAAAGGCTCGGCTGCGCTGGCAGAGTCACGGCGCACACCGTACATGCATTTTCATGTGTTTCTGTCAATTTCAGTGTTATTGGGCCCAAACTAGTCGCTTTTCATCAGAACCGATGCAGACTCACCCAAAAGGCTGGGCTGCGCTGGCAGTGTCACGGCGCACACCGTACATGCATTTTCATGTGTTTCTGTCAATTTCAGTGTTATTGGGCCCAAACTAGTGGCTTTTCATCAGAACCGATGCAGACTCACCCAAAAGGCTCGGCTGCGCTGGCAGGGTCACGGCGCACACCGTACATGCATTTTCATGTGTTTCTGTCAATTTCAGTATTATTGGGCCTAAACTAGTCGCTTTTCATCAGAACCGATGCAGACTCACCCAAAAGGCTCGGCTGCGCTGGCAGGGTCAGGGCGCACACCGTACATGCATTTTCATGTGTTTCTGTCAATTTCAGTGTTATTGGGCCCAAACTAGTCGCTTTTCATCAGAACCGATGCAGACTCACCCAAAAGGCTCGGCTGCGCTGGCAGGGTCACGGCGCACACCGTACATGCATTTTCATGTGTTTCTGTCAATTTCAGTGTTATTTGGCCCAAACTAGTTGCTTTTCATCACAACCGATGCAGACTCACCCTAAAGCCTCGGCTGCGCTGGCAGGGTCACGGCGCACACCGTACATGCATTTTCATGTTTTTCTGTCAATTTCAGTGTTATTGGGCCTAAACTAGTCGCTTTTCATCAGAACTGATGCAGACTCACCCAAAAGGCTGGGCTGCGCTGGCAGTGTCACGGCGCACACCGTACATGCATTTTCATGTGTTTCTGTCAATTTCAGTGTTATTGTGCCCAAACTAGTCGCATTTCATCAGAAGCGATGCAGACTCACCCAAAAGGCTCGGCTGCGCTGGCAGGGTCACGGCGCACACCGTACATGCATTTTCATGTGATTCTGTCAATTTCAGTGTTATTGGGCCCAAACTAGTGGCTTTTCATCAGAACCGATGCAGACTCACCCAAAAGGCTCGGCTGCGCTGGCAGGGTCAGGGCGCACACCGTACATGCATTTTCATGTGTTTCTGTCAATTTCAGTGTTATTGGGCCCAAACTAGTCGCTTTTCATCAGAACCGATGCAGACTCACCCTAAAGCCTCGGCTGCGCTGGCAGGGTCACGGCGCACACCGTACATGCATTTTCATGTTTTTCTGTCAATTTCAGTGTTATTGGGCCTATACTAGTGGCTTTTCATCAGAACCGATGCAGACTCACCCAAAAGGCTGGGCTGCGCTGGCAGGGTCACGGCGCACACCGTACATGCATTTTCATGTGTTTCTGTCAATTTCAGTGTTATTGGGCCTATACTAGTGGCTTTTCATCAGAACCGATGCAGACTCACCCAAAAGGCTGGGCTGCGCTGGCAGGGTCACGGCGCACACCGTACATGCATTTTCATGTGTTTCTGTCAATTTCAGTGTTATTGGGCACAAACTAGTCGCTTTTCATCAGAACCGATGCAGACTCACCCAAAAGGCTCGGCTGCGCTGGCAGGGTCACGGCCCACACCGTACATGCATTTTCATGTGTTTCTGTCAATTTCAGTGTTATTGGGCCCAAACTAGTGGCTTTTCATCAGAACCGATGCAGACTCACCCAAAAGGCTCGGCTGCGCTGGCAGGGTCACGGCGCACACCGTACATGCATTTTCATGTGATTCTGTCAATTTCAGTGTTATTGGGCCCAAACTAGTGGCTTTTCATCAGAACCGATGCAGACTCACCCAAAAGGCTCAGCTGCGCTGGCAGGGTCACGGCGCACACCGTACCTGCATTTTCATGTGTTTCTGTCAATTTCAATGTTATTGGGCCTAAACTAGTCGCTTTTCATCAGAACTGATGCAGACTCACCCAAAAGGCTGGGCTGCGCTGGCAGGGTCACGGCGCACACCGTACATGCATTTTCATGTGTTTCTGTCAATTTCAGTGTTATTGGGCACAAACTAGTCGCTTTTCATCAGAACCGATGCAGACTCACCCAAAAGGCTCGGCTGCGCTGGCAGGGTCACGGCCCACACCGTACATGCATTTTCATGTGTTTCTGTCAATTTCAGTGTTATTGTGCCCAAACTAGTCGCATTTCATCAGAACCGATGCAGACTCACCCAAAAGGCTCGGCTGCGCTGGCAGGGTCACAGCGCACACCGTACATGCATTTTCATGTGTTTCTGTCAATTTCAGTGTTATTGGGCCCAAACTAGTGGCTTTTCATCAGAACCGATGCAGACTCACCCAAAAGGCTCGGCTGCGCTGGCAGGGTCACGGCGCACACCGTACATGCATTTTCATGTGATTCTGTCAATTTCAGTGTTATTGGGCCCAAACTAGTGGCTTGTCATCAGAACCGATGCAGACTCACCCAAAAGGCTCAGCTGCGCTGGCAGGGTCACGGCGCACACCGTACATGCATTTTCATGTGTTTCTGTCAATTTCAATGTTATTGGGCCTAAACTAGTCGCTTTTCATCAGAACTGATGCAGACTCACCCAAAAGGCTGGGCTGCGCTGGCAGGGTCACGGCGCACACCGTACATGCATTTTCATGTGTTTCTGTCAATTTCAGTGTTATTGTGCCCAAACTAGTGGCTTTTCATCAGAACCGATGCAGACTCACCCTAAAGCCTCGGCTGCGCTGGCAGGGTCACGGCGCACACCGTACATGCATTTTCATGTGTTTCTGTCAATTTCAGTGTTATTGGGCCCAAACTAGTCGCTTTTCATCAGAACCGATGCAGACTCACCCAAAAGGCTGGGCTGCGCTGGCAGTGTCACGGCGCACACCGTACATGCATTTTCATGTGTTTCTGTCAATTTCAGTGTTATTGGGCCCAAACTAGTGGCTTTTCATCAGAACCGATGCAGACTCACCCAAAAGGCTCGGCTGCGCTGGCAGGGTTAGGTGCACACCGTACATGCATTTTCATGTGTTTCTGTCAATTTCAGTGTTATTGGGCCTAAACTAGTCGCTTTTCATCAGAACCGATGCAGACTCACCCAAAAGGCTCGGCTACGCTGGCAGGGTCAGGGCGCACACCGTACATGCATTTTCATGTGTTTCTGTCAATTTCAGTGTTATTGGGCCCAAACTAGTCGCTTTTCATCAGAACTGATGCAGACTCACCCTAAAGCCTCGGCTGCGCTGGCAGGGTCACGGCGCACACCGTTACATGCATTTTCATGTGTTTCTGTCAATTTCAGTGTTATTGGGCCTATACTAGTGGCTTTTCATCAGAACCGATGCAGACTCACCCATAAGGCTCGGCTGCGCTGGCAGGGTCACGGTGCACACCGTACATGCATTTTCATGTGTTTCTGTCAATTTCAGTGTTATTGGGCCTAAACTAGTCGCTTTTCATCAGAACCGATGCAGACTCACCCTAAAGCCTCGGCTGCGCTGGCAGGGTCACGGCGCACACCGTACATGCATTTTCATGTGTTTCTGTCAATTTCAGTGTTATTGGGCCTAAACTAGTGGCTTTTCATCAGAACCGATGCAGACTCACCCAAAAGGCTCGGCTGCGCTGGCAGGGTCAGGGCGCACACCGTACATGCATTTTCATGTGTTTCTGTCAATTTCAGTGTTATTGGGCCTAAACTAGTCGCTTTTCATCAGAACTGATGCAGACTCACCCAAAAGGCTCGGCTGCGCTGGCAGTGTCACGGCGCACACCGTACATGCATTTTCATGTGTTTCTGTCCATTTCAGTGTTATTGGGCCCAAACTAGTGGCTTTTCATCAGAACCGATGCAGACTGACCCAAAAGGCTCGGCTGCGCTGGCAGGGTCACGGCGCACACCATACATGCATTTTCATGTGTTTCTGTCAATTTCAGTGTTATTGGGCCCAAACTAGTCGCTTTTCATCAGAACCGATGCAGACTCACCCAAAAGGCGCGGCTGCGCTGGCAGGGTCAGGGCGCACACCGTACATGCATTTTCATGTGTTTCTGTCAATTTCAGTGTTATTGGGCCCAAACTAGTCGCTTTTCATCAGAACCGATGCAGACTCACCCAAAAGGCTCGGCTGCGCTGGCAGGGTCACGGCGCACACCGTACATGCATTTTCATGTGTTTCTGTCAATTTCAGTGTTATTGGGCCTAAACTAGTGGCTTTTCATCAGAACCGATGCAGACTCACCCAAAAGGCTCGGCTGCGCTGGCAGGGTCACGGCGCACACCGTACATGCATTTTCATGTGTTTCTGTCAATTTCAGTGTTATTGGGCCCAAACTAGTCGCTTTTCATCAGAACCGATGCAGACACTCCCAAAAGGCTCGGCTGCGCTGGCAGGGTCACGGCGCGCACCGTTACATGCATTTTCATGTGTTTCTGTCAATTTCAGTGTTATTGGGCCCAAACCAGTCGCTTTTCATCAGAACCGATGCAGACTCACCCAAAAGGCTCGGCTGCGCTGGCAGGGTCACGGCGCGCACCGTTACATGCATTTTCATGTGTTTCTGTCAATTTCAGTATTATTGGGCCCAAACTAGTCGCTTTTCATCAGAACCGATGCAGACTCACCCAAAAGGCTCGGCTGCGCTGGCAGGGTCACGGTGCACACCGTACATGCATTTTCATGTGTTTCTGTCAATTTCAGTGTTATTGGGCCCAAACTAGTCGCTTTTCATCAGAACCGATGCAGACTCACCCAAAAGGCTCGGCTGCGCTGGCAGGGTCACGGCGCACACCGTACATGCATTTTCATGTGTTTCTGTCAATTTCAGTGTTATTGGGCCCAATCCAGTCGCTTCTCATCAGAACCGATGCAGACTCACCCAAAAGGCTCGGCTGCGCTGGCAGGGTCAGGGCGCACACCATACATGCATTTTCATGTGTTTCTGTCAATTTCAGTGTTATTGGGCCCAAACTAGTCGTTTTTCATCAGAACCGATGCAGACTCACCCAAAAGGCTCGGCTGCGTTGGCAGGGTCACGGCGCACACCGTACATGCATTTTCATGTGTTTCTGTCAATTTCAGTGTTATTGGGCCCAAACTAATGGCTTTTCATCAGAACCGATGCAGACTCACCCAAAAGGCTCGGCTGCGTTGGCAGGGTCACGGCGCACACCGTACATGCATTTTCATGTGTTTCTGTCAATTTCAGTGTTATTGGGCCCAAACTAATGGCTTTTCATCAGAACCGATGCAGACTCACCCAAAAGGCTCGGCTGCGCTGGCAGGGTCACGGCGCACACCGTTACATGCATTTTCATGTGTTTCTGTCAATTTCAGTGTTATTGGGCCCAAACTAGTCGCTTTTCATCAGAACCGATGCAGACTCACCCAAAAGGCTCGGCTGCGCTGGCAGGGTCAGGGCGCACACCGTACATGCATTTTCATGTGTTTCTGTCAATTTCAGTGTTATTGGGCCCAAACTAGTCGCTTTTCATCAGAACCGAGGCAGACTCACCCAAAAGGCTCGGCTGCGCTGGCAGGGTCACGGTGCACACCGTACATGCATTTTCATGTGTTTCTGTCAATTTCAGTGTTATTGGGCCCAAACTAGTCGCTTATCATCAGAACCGATGCAGACTCACCCAAAAGGCTCGGCTGCGCTGGCAGGGTCACGGCGCACACCGTACATGCATTTTCATGTGTTTCTGTCAATTTCAGTGTTATTGGGCCTAAACTAGTGGCTTTTCATCAGAACCGATGCAGACTCACCCAAAAGGCTCGGCTGCGCTGGCAGGGTCACGGCGCACACCGTACATGCATTTTCATGTGATTCTGTCAATTTCAGTGTTATTGGGCCTAAACTAGTGGCTTTTCATCAGAACCGATGCAGACTCACCCAAAAGGCTCGGCTGCGCTGGCAGGGTCACGGCGCACACCGTACATGCATTTTCATGTGTTTCTGTCAATTTCAGTGTTATTGGGCCCAAACTAGTCGCTTTTCATCAGAACCGATGCAGACACTCCCAAAAGGCTCGGCTGCGCTGGCAGGGTCACGGCGCGCACCGTTACATGCATTTTCATGTGTTTCTGTCAATTTCAGTGTTATTGGGCCCAAACCAGTCGCTTTTCATCAGAACCGATGCAGACTCACCCAAAAGGCTCGGCTGCGCTGGCAGGGTCACGGCGCGCACCGTTACATGCATTTTCATGTGTTTCTGTCAATTTCAGTATTATTGGGCCCAAACTAGTCGCTTTTCATCAGAACCGATGCAGACTCACCCAAAAGGCTCGGCTGCGCTGGCAGGGTCACGGTGCACACCGTACATGCATTTTCATGTGTTTCTGTCAATTTCAGTGTTATTGGGCCTAACCTAGTCGCTTTTCATCAGAACCGATGCAGACTCACCCAAAAGGCTCGGCTGCGCTGGCAGGGTCACGGCGCACACCGTACATGCATTTTCATGTGTTTCTGTCAATTTCAGTGTTATTGGGCCCAAACTAGTCGCTTTTCATCAGAACCGATGCAGACTCACCCAAAAGGCTCGGCTGCGCTGGCAGGGTCAGGGCGCACACCGTACATGCATTTTCATGTGTTTCTGTCAATTTCAGTGTTATTGGGCCTAAACTAGTCGCTTTTCATCAGAACCGATGCAGACACTCCCAAAAGGCTCGGCTGCGCTGGCAGGGTCACGACGCACACCGTACATGCATTTTCATGTGTTTCTGTCAATTTCAGTGTTATTGGGCCCAATCCAGTCGCTTCTCATCAGAACCGATGCAGACTCACCCAAAAGGCTCGGCTGCGCTGGCAGGGTCACGGCGCACACCGTACATGCATTTTCATGTGTTTCTGTCAATTTCAGTGTTGTTGGGCCCAAACTAGTGGCTTTTCATCAGAACCGATGCAGACTCACCCAAAAGGCTCGGCTGCGCTGGCAGGGTCAGGGCGCACACCGTACATGCATTTTCATGTGTTTCTGTCAATTTCAGTGTTATTGGGCCCAAACTAGTCGCTTTTCAACAGAACCGATGCAGACTCACCCTAAAGCCTCGGCTGCGCTGGCAGGGTCACGGCGCACACCGTTACATGCATTTTCATGTTTTTCTGTCAATTTCAGTGTTATTGGGCCCAAACTAGTGGCTTTTCATCAGAACCGATGCAGACTCACCCAAAAGGCTCGGCTGCGCTGGCAGGGTCAGGGCGCACACCGTACATGCATTTTCATGTGTTTCTGTCAATTTCAGTGTTATTGGGCCTAAACTAGTCGCTTTTCATCAGAACCGATGCAGACACTCCCAAAAGGCTCGGCTGCGCTGGTAGGGTCACGACGCACACCGTACATGCATTTTCATGTGTTTCTGTCAATTTCAGTGTTATTGGGCCCAATCCAGTCGCTTCTCATCAGAACCGATGCAGACTCACCCAAAAGGCTTGGCTGCGCTGGCAGGGTCACGGCGCACACCGTACATGCATTTTCATGTGTTTCTGTCAATTTCAGTGTTGTTGGGCCCAAACTAGTGGCTTTTCATCAGAACCGATGCAGACTCACCCAAAAGGCTCGGCTGCGCTGGCAGGGTCAGGGCGCACACCGTACATGCATTTTCATGTGTTTCTGTCAATTTCAGTGTTATTGGGCCCAAACTAGTCGCTTTTCAACAGAACCGATGCAGACTCACCCTAAAGCCTCGGCTGCGCTGGCAGGGTCACGGCGCACACCGTTACATGCATTTTCATGTTTTTCTGTCAATTTCAGTGTTATTGGGCCCAAACTAGTGGCTTTTCATCAGAACCGATGCAGACTCACCCAAAAGGCTCGGCTGCGCTGGCAGGGTCACGGCGCACACCGTACATGCATTTTCATGTGTTTCTTTCAATTTCAGTGTTATTGGGCCCAAACTAGTGGCTTTTCATCAGAACCGATGCAGACTCACCCAAAAGGCTCGGCTGCGCTGGCAGGGTCACGGTGCACACCGTACATGCATTTTCATGTGTTTCTGTCAATTTCAGTGTTATTGGGCCCAAACTAGTCGCTTTTCATCAGAACCGATGCAGACTCACCCAAAAGGCTCGGCTGCGCTGGCAGGGTCAGGGCGCACACCGTACATGCATTTTCATGTGTTTCTGTCAATTTCAGTGTTATTGGGCCTAAACTAGTCGCTTTTCATCAGAACCGATGCAGACTCACCCAAAAGGCTCGGCTGCGCTGGCAGGGTCACGACGCACACCGTACATGCATTTTCATGTGTTTCTGTCAATTTCAGTGTTATTGGGCCCAATCCAGTCGCTTCTCATCAGAACCGATGCAGACTCACCCAAAAGGCTCGGCTGCGCTGGCAGGGTCACAGCGCACACCGTTACATGCATTTTCATGTGTTTCTGTCAATTTCAGTATTATTGGGCCCAAACTAGTCGCTTTTCATCAGAACCGATGCAGACTCACCCAAAAGGCTCGGCTGCGCTGGCAGGGTCAGGGCGCACACCGTACATGCATTTTCATGTGTTTCTGTCAATTTCAGTGTTATTGGGCCCAAACTAGTCGCTTTTCATAAGAACCGATGCAGACTCACCCAAAAGGCTCGGCTGCGCTGGCAGGGTCACGGCGCACACTGTACATGCATTTTCATGTGTTTCTGTCAATTTCAGTGTTATTGGGCCCAAACTAGTCGCTTTTCATCAGAACCGATGCAGACTCACCCTAAAGCCTCGGCTGCGCTGGCAGGGTCACGGCGCACACCGTTACATGCATTTTCATGTTTTTCTGTCAATTTCAGTGTTATTGGGCCCAAACCAGTCGCTTTTCATCAGAACCGATGCAGACTCACCCAAAAGGCTCGGCTGCGCTGGCAGGGTCAGGGCGCACACCGTACATGCATTTTCATGTGTTTCTGTCAATTTCAGTGTTATTGGGCCCAAACTAGTCGCTTTTCGTCAGAACCGATGCAGACTCACCCTAAAGCCTCGGCTGCGCTGGCAGGGTCACGGCGCACACCGTTACATGCATTTTCATGTTTTTCTGTCAATTTCAGTGTTATTGGGCCCAAACTAGTCGCTTCTCATCAGAACCGATGCAGACTCACCCAAAAGGCTCGGCTGCGCTGGCAGGGTCACGGCGCACACCGTACATGCATTTTCATGTGTTTCTGTCAATTTCAGTGTTATTGGGCCAAAACAAATGGCTTTTCATCAGAACCGATGCAGACTCACCCAAAAGGCTCGGCTGCGCTGGCAGGGTCAGGGCGCACACCGTACATGCATTTTCATGTGTTTCTGTCAATTTCAGTGTTATTGGGCCCAAACTAGTCGTTATTCATCAGAACCGATGTAGACTCACCCAAAAGGCTCGGCTGCGCTGGCAGGGTCCGGGCACACATCGTACATGCATTTTCATGTGTTTCTGTCAATTTCAGTGTTATTGGGCCTAAACTAGACGCTTTTCATCAGAACCGATGCAGACTCACCCAAAAGGCTCGGCTGCGCTGGCAGGGTCACGGCGCACACCGTACATGCATTTTCATGTGTTTCTGTCAATTTCAGTGTTATTGGGCCTAAACTAGTCGCTTTTCATCAGAACCGATGCAGACTCACCCAAAAGGCTCGGCTGCGCTGGCAGGGTCACGGCGCACACCGTACATGCATTTTCATGTGTTTCTGTCAATTTCAGTGTTATTGGGCCAAAACAAATGGCTTTTCATCAGAACCGATGCAGACTCACCCAAAAGGCTCGGCTGCGCTGGCAGGGTCAGGGCGCACACCGTACATGCATTTTCATGTGTTTCTGTCAATTTCAGTGTTATTGGGCCCAAACCAGTCGCTTTTCATCAGAACCGATGCAGACTCACCCGAAAGGATCGGCTGCGCTGGCAGGGTCACGGCGCGCACCGTTACATGCATTTTCATGTGTTTCTGTCAATTTCAGTGTTATTGGGCCCAAACTAGACGCTTTTCATCAGAACCGATGCAGACTCACCCAAAAGGCTCGGCTGCGCTGGCAGGGTCACGGCGCACACCGTACATGCATTTTCATGTTTTTCTGTCAATTTCAGTGTTATTGGGCCCAATCCAGTCGCTTGTCATCAGAACCGATGCAGACTCACCCAAAAGGCTCGGCTGCGCTGGCAGGGTCAGGGCGCACACCGTACATGCATTTTCATGTGTTTCTGTCAATTTCAGTGTTATTGGGCCCAAACTAGTCGCTTTTCATCAGAACCGATGCAGACTCACCCTAAAGCCTCGGCTGCGCTGGCAGGGTCACGGCGCACACCGTTACATGCATTTTCATGTTTTTCTGTCAATTTCAGTGTTATTGGGCCCAAACTAGTCGCTTTTCATCAGAACCGATGCAGACTCACCCTAAAGCCTCGGCTGCGCTGGCAGGGTCAGGGCGCACACCGTACATGCATTTTCATGTGTTTCTGTCAATTTCAGTGTTATTGGGCCCAAACTAGTCGCTTCTCATCAGAACCGATGCAGACTCACCCAAAAGGCTCGGCTGCGCTGGCAGGGTCACGGCGCACACCGTACATGCATTTTCATGTGTTTCTGTCAATTTCAGTGTTATTGGGCCAAAACAAATGGCTTTTCATCAGAACCGATGCAGACTCACCCAAAAGGCTCGGCTGCGCTGGCAGGGTCAGGGCGCACACCGTACATGCATTTTCATGTGTTTCTGTCAATTTCAGTGTTATTGGGCCCAAACTAGTCGCTTTTCATCAGAACCGATGCAGACTCACCCAAAAGCCTCGGCTGCGCTGGCAGGGTCACGGCGCACACCGTTACATGCATTTTCATGTTTTTCTGTCAATTTCAGTGTTATTGGGCCCAAACTAGTCGCTTTTCATCAGAACCGATGCAGACTCACCCAAAAGGCTCGGCTGCGCTGGCAGGGTCACGGCGCACACCGTACATGCATTTTCATGTGTTTCTGTCAATTTCAGTGTTATTGGGCCAAAACTAATGGCTTTTCATCAGAACCGATGCAGACTCACCCAAAAGGCTCGGCTGCGCTGGCAGGGTCAGGGCGCACACCGTACATGCATTTTCATGTGTTTCTGTCAATTTCAGTGTTATTGGGCCCAAACCAGTCGCTTTTCATCAGAACCGATGCAGACTCACCCAAAAGGCTCGGCTGCGCTGGCAGGGTCAGGGCGCACACCGTACATGCATTTTCATGTGTTTCTGTCAATTTCAGTGTTATTGGGCCCAAACCAGTCGCTTTTCATCAGAACCGATGCAGACTCACCCTAAAGCCTCGGCTGCGCTGGCAGGGTCACGGCGCACACCGTACATGCATTTTCATGTGTTTCTGTCAATTTCAGTGTTATTGGGCCCAATCCAGTCGCTTCTCATCAGAACCGATGCAGACTCACCCAAAAGGCTCGGCTGCGCTGGCAGGATCACGGCGCACACCGTACATGCATTTTCATGTGTTTCTGTCAATTTCAGTGTTGTTGGGCCCAAACTAGTGGCTTTTCATCAGAACCGATGCAGACTCACCCAAAAGGCTCGGCTGCGCTGGCAGGGTCATGGCGCACACCGTACATGCATTTTCATGTGTTTCTGTCAATTTCAGTGTTATTGGGCCCAAACTAGTCGCTTCTCATCAGAACCGATGCAGACTCACCCAAAAGGCTCGGCTGCGCTGGCAGGGTCACGGCGCACACCGTACATGCATTTTCATGTGTTTCTGTCAATTTCAGTGTTATTGGGCCAAAACAAATGGCTTTTCATCAGAACCGATGCAGACTCACCCAAAAGGCTCGGCTGCGCTGGCAGGGTCAGGGCGCACACCGTACATGCATTTTCATGTGTTTCTGTCAATTTCAGTGTTATTGGGCCCAAACCAGTCGCTTTTCATCAGAACCGATGCAGACTCACCCGAAAGGATCGGCTGCGCTGGCAGGGTCACGGCGCGCACCGTTACATGCATTTTCATGTGTTTCTGTCAATTTCAGTGTTATTGGGCCCAAACTAGTCGTTATTCATCAGAACCGATGTAGACTCACCCAAAAGGCTCGGCTGCGCTGGCAGGGTCCGGGCACACACCGTACATGCATTTTCATGTGTTTCTGTCAATTTCAGTGTTATTGGGCCTAAACTAGACGCTTTTCATCAGAACCGATGCAGACTCACCCAAAAGGCTCGGCTGCGCTGGCAGGGTCACGGCGCACACCGTACATGCATTTTCATGTGTTTCTGTCAATTTCAGTGTTATTGGGCCTAAACTAGTCGCTTTTCATCAGAACCGATGCAGACTCACCCAAAAGGCTCGGCTGCGCTGGCAGGGTCAGGGCGCACACCGTACATGCATTTTCATGTGTTTCTGTCAATTTCAGTGTTATTGGGCCCAAACTAGTCGCTTTTCGTCAGAACCGATGCAGACTCACCCTAAAGCCTCGGCTGCGCTGGCAGGGTCACAGCGCACACCGTTACATGCATTTTCATGTTTTTCTGTCAATTTCAGTGTTATTGGGCCCAAACTAGTCGCTTCTCATCAGAACCGATGCAGACTCACCCAAAAGGCTCGGCTGCGCTGGCAGGGTCACGGCGCACACCGTACATGCATTTTCATGTGTTTCTGTCAATTTCAGTGTTATTGGGCCAAAACAAATGGCTTTTCATCAGAACCGATGCAGACTCACCCAAAAGGCTCGGCTGCGCTGGCAGGGTCACGGCGCGCACCGTTACATGCATTTTCATGTGTTTCTGTCAATTTCAGTGTTATTGGGCCCAAACCAGTCGCTTTTCATCAGAACCGATGCAGACTCACCCGAAAGGATCGGCTGCGCTGGCAGGGTCACGGCGCGCACCGTTACATGCATTTTCATGTGTTTCTGTCAATTTCAGTGTTATTGGGCCCAAACTAGTCGTTATTCATCAGAACCGATGTAGACTCACCCAAAAGGCTCGGCTGCGCTGGCAGGGTCCGGGCACACATCGTACATGCATTTTCATGTGTTTCTGTCAATTTCAGTGTTATTGGGCCTAAACTAGTCGCTTTTCATCAGAACCGATGCAGACTCACCCAAAAGGCTCGGCTGCGCTGGCAGGGTCACGGCGCACACCGTACATGCATTTTCATGTGTTTCTGTCAATTTCAGTGTTATTGGGCCTAAACTAGTGGCTTTTCATCAGAACCGATGCAGACTCACCCAAAAGGCTCGGCTGCGCTGGCAGAGTCACGGCGCACACCGTACATGCATTTTCATGTGTTTCTGTCAATTTCAGTGTTATTGGGCCCAATCCAGTCGCTTCTCATCAGAACCGATGCAGACTCACCCAAAAGGCTCAGCTGCGCTGGCAGGGTCAGGGCGCACACCGTACATGCATTTTCATGTGTTTCTGTCAATTTCAGTGTTATTGGGCCCAAACTAGTCGCTTTTCATCAGAACCGATGCAGACTCACCCTAAAGCCTCGGCTGCGCTGGCAGGGTCACGGCGCACACCGTTACATGCATTTTCATGTTTTTCTGTCAATTTCAGTGTTATTGGGCCCAAACTAGTCGCTTTTCATCAGAACCGATGCAGACTCACCCAAAAGGCTCGGCTGCGCTGGCAGGGTCACGGCGCACACCGTACATGCATTTTCATGTGTTTCTGTCAATTTCAGTGTTATTGGGCCAAAACTAATGGCTTTTCATCAGAACCGATGCAGACTCACCCAAAAGGCTCGGCTGCGCTGGCAGGGTCAGGGCGCACACCGTACATGCATTTTCATGTGTTTCTGTCAATTTCAGTGTTATTGGGCCCAAACCAGTCGCTTTTCATCAGAACCGATGCAGACTCACCCAAAAGGCTCGGCTGCGCTGGCAGGGTCAGGGCGCACACCGTACATGCATTTTCATGTGTTTCTGTCAATTTCAGTGTTATTGGGCCCAAACCAGTCGCTTTTCATCAGAACCGATGCAGACTCACCCTAAAGCCTCGGCTGCGCTGGCAGGGTCACGGCGCACACCGTACATGCATTTTCATGTGTTTCTGTCAATTTCAGTGTTATTGGGCCCAATCCAGTCGCTTCTCATCAGAACCGATGCAGACTCACCCAAAAGGCTCGGCTGCGCTGGCAGGATCACGGCGCACACCGTACATGCATTTTCATGTGTTTCTGTCAATTTCAGTGTTGTTGGGCCCAAACTAGTGGCTTTTCATCAGAACCGATGCAGACTCACCCAAAAGGCTCGGCTGCGCTGGCAGGGTCAGGGCACACACCGTACATGCATTTTCATGTGTTTCTGTCAATTTCAGTGTTATTGGGCCCAAACTAGTCGCTTCTCATCAGAACCGATGCAGACTCACCCAAAAGGCTCGGCTGCGCTGGCAGGGTCACGGCGCACACCGTACATGCATTTTCATGTGTTTCTGTCAATTTCAGTGTTATTGGGCCAAAACAAATGGCTTTTCATCAGAACCGATGCAGACTCACCCAAAAGGCTCGGCTGCGCTGGCAGGGTCAGGGCGCACACCGTACATGCATTTTCATGTGTTTCTGTCAATTTCAGTGTTATTGGGCCCAAACCAGTCGCTTTTCATCAGAACCGATGCAGACTCACCCGAAAGGATCGGCTGCGCTGGCAGGGTCACGGCGCGCACCGTTACATGCATTTTCATGTGTTTCTGTCAATTTCAGTGTTATTGGGCCCAAACTAGTCGTTATTCATCAGAACCGATGTAGACTCACCCAAAAGGCTCGGCTGCGCTGGCAGGGTCCGGGCACACACCGTACATGCATTTTCATGTGTTTCTGTCAATTTCAGTGTTATTGGGCCTAAACTAGACGCTTTTCATCAGAACCGATGCAGACTCACCCAAAAGACTCGGCTGCGCTGGCAGGGTCACGGCGCACACCGTACATGCATTTTCATGTGTTTCTGTCAATTTCAGTGTTATTGGGCCTAAACTAGTCGCTTTTCATCAGAACCGATGCAGACTCACCCAAAAGGCTCGGCTGCGCTGGCAGGGTCAGGGCGCACACCGTACATGCATTTTCATGTGTTTCTGTCAATTTCAGTGTTATTGGGCCCAAACTAGTCGCTTTTCGTCAGAACCGATGCAGACTCACCCTAAAGCCTCGGCTGCGCTGGCAGGGTCACAGCGCACACCGTTACATGCATTTTCATGTTTTTCTGTCAATTTCAGTGTTATTGGGCCCAAACTAGTCGCTTCTCATCAGAACCGATGCAGACTCACCCAAAAGGCTCGGCTGCGCTGGCAGGGTCACGGCGCACACCGTACATGCATTTTCATGTGTTTCTGTCAATTTCAGTGTTATTGGGCCAAAACAAATGGCTTTTCATCAGAACCGATGCAGACTCACCCAAAAGGCTCGGCTGCGCTGGCAGGGTCACGGCGCGCACCGTTACATGCATTTTCATGTGTTTCTGTCAATTTCAGTGTTATTGGGCCCAAACCAGTCGCTTTTCATCAGAACCGATGCAGACTCACCCGAAAGGATCGGCTGCGCTGGCAGGGTCACGGCGCGCACCGTTACATGCATTTTCATGTGTTTCTGTCAATTTCAGTGTTATTGGGCCCAATCCAGTCGCTTCTCATCAGAACCGATGCAGACTCACCCAAAAGGCTCAGCTGCGCTGGCAGGGTCAGGGCGCACACCGTACATGCATTTTCATGTGTTTCTGTCAATTTCAGTGTTATTGGGCCCAAACTAGTCGCTTTTCATCAGAACCGATGCAGACTCACCCTAAAGCCTCGGCTGCGCTGGCAGGGTCACGGCGCACACCGTTACATGCATTTTCATGTTTTTCTGTCAATTTCAGTGTTATTGGGCCCAAACTAGTCGCTTTTCATCAGAACCGATGCAGACTCACCCTAAAGCCTCGGCTGCGCTGGCAGGGTCAGGGCGCACACCGTACATGCATTTTCATGTGTTTCTGTCAATTTCAGTGTTATTGGGCCCAAACTAGTCGCTTCTCATCAGAACCGATGCAGACTCACCCAAAAGGCTCGGCTGCGCTGGCAGGGTCACGGCGCACACCGTACATGCATTTTCATGTGTTTCTGTCAATTTCAGTGTTATTGGGCCAAAACAAATGGCTTTTCATCAGAACCGATGCAGACTCACCCAAAAGGCTCGGCTGCGCTGGCAGGGTCAGGGCGCACACCGTACATGCATTTTCATGTGTTTCTGTCAATTTCAGTGTTATTGGGCCCAAACTAGTCGCTTTTCATCAGAACCGATGCAGACTCACCCTAAAGCCTCGGCTGCGCTGGCAGGGTCACGGCGCACACCGTTACATGCATTTTCATGTTTTTCTGTCAATTTCAGTGTTATTGGGCCCAAACTAGTCGCTTTTCATCAGAACCGATGCAGACTCACCCTAAAGCCTCGGCTGCGCTGGCAGGGTCAGGGCGCACACCGTACATGCATTTTCATGTGTTTCTGTCAATTTCAGTGTTATTGGGCCCAAACTAGTCGCTTCTCATCAGAACCGATGCAGACTCACCCAAAAGGCTCGGCTGCGCTGGCAGGGTCACGGCGCACACCGTACATGCATTTTCATGTGTTTCTGTCAATTTCAGTGTTATTGGGCCAAAACTAGTCGCTTTTCATCAGAACCGATGCAGACTCACCCAAAAGGCTCGGCTGCGCTGGCAGGGTCAGGGCGCACACCGTACATGCATTTTCATGTGTTTCTGTCAATTTCAGTGTTATTGGGCCCAAACCAGTCGCTTTTCATCAGAACCGATGCAGACTCACCCGAAAGGATCGGCTGCGCTGGCAGGGTCACGGCGCGCACCGATACATGCATTTTCATGTGTTTCTGTCAATTTCAGTGTTATTGGGCCCAAACTAGTCGTTATTCATCAGAACCGATGTAGACTCACCCAAAAGGCTCGGCTGCGCTGGCAGGGTCCGGGCACACACCGTACATGCATTTTCATGTGTTTCTGTCAATTTCAGTGTTATTGGGCCTAAACTAGTCGCTTTTCATCAGAACCGATGCAGACTCACCCAAAAGGCTCGGCTGCGCTGGCAGGGTCACGGCGCACACCGTACATGCATTTTCATGTGTTTCTGTCAATTTCAGTGTTATTGGGCCTAAACTAGTGGCTTTTCATCAGAACCGATGCAGACTCACCCAAAAGGCTCGGCTGCGCTGGCAGAGTCACGGCGCACACCGTACATGCATTTTCATGTGTTTCTGTCAATTTCAGTATTATTGGGCCCAAACCAGTCGCTTTTCATCAGAACCGATGCCGACTCACCCAAAAGGCTCGGCTGCGCTGGCAGGGTCAGGGCGCACACCGTACATGCATTTTCATGTGTTTCTGTCAATTTCAGTGTTATTGGGCCCAAACTAGTCGCTTTTCGTCAGAACCGATGCAGACTCACCCTAAAGCCTCGGCTGCGCTGGCAGGGTCACGGCGCACACCGTTACATGCATTTTCATGTTTTTCTGTCAATTTCAGTGTTATTGGGCCCAAACTAGTCGCTTCTCATCAGAACCGATGCAGACTCACCCAAAAGGCTCGGCTGCGCTGGCAGGGTCACGGCGCACACCGTACATGCATTTTCATGTGTTTCTGTCAATTTCAGTGTTATTGGGCCTAAACAAATGGCTTTTCATCAGAACCGATGCAGACTCACCCAAAAGGCTCGGCTGCGCTGGCAGGGTCAGGGCGCACATCGTACATGCATTTTCATGTGTTTCTGTCAATTTCAGTGTTATTGGGCCTAAACTAGACGCTTTTCATCAGAACCGATGCAGACTCACCCAAAAGGCTCGGCTGCGCTGGCAGGGTCACGGCGCACACCGTACATGCATTTTCATGTGTTTCTGTCAATTTCAGTGTTATTGGGCCTAAACTAGTCGCTTTTCATCAGAACCGATGCAGACTCACCCAAAAGGCTCGGCTGCGCTGGCAGGGTCACGGCGCACACCGTACATGCATTTTCATGTGTTTCTGTCAATTTCAGTGTTATTGGGCCTAAACTAGTGGCTTTTCATCAGAACCGATGCAGACTCACCCAAAAGGCTCGGCTGCGCTGGCAGAGTCACGGCGCACACCGTACATGCATTTTCATGTGTTTCTGTCAATTTCAGTGTTATTGGGCCCAATCCAGTCGCTTCTCATCAGAACCGATGCAGACTCACCCAAAAGGCTCAGCTGCGCTGGCAGGGTCAGGGCGCACACCGTACATGCATTTTCATGTGTTTCTGTCAATTTCAGTGTTATTGGGCCCAAACTAGTCGCTTTTCATCAGAACCGATGCAGACTCACCCTAAAGCCTCGGCTGCGCTGGCAGGGTCACGGCGCACACCGTTACATGCATTTTCATGTTTTTCTGTCAATTTCAGTGTTATTGGGCCCAAACTAGTCGCTTTTCATCAGAACCGATGCAGACTCACCCTAAAGCCTCGGCTGCGCTGGCAGGGTCAGGGCGCACACCGTACATGCATTTTCATGTGTTTCTGTCAATTTCAGTGTTATTGGGCCCAAACTAGTCGCTTCTCATCAGAACCGATGCAGACTCACCCAAAAGGCTCGGCTGCGCTGGCAGGGTCACGGCGCACACCGTACATGCATTTTCATGTGTTTCTGTCAATTTCAGTGTTATTGGGCCAAAACAAATGGCTTTTCATCAGAACCGATGCAGACTCACCCAAAAGGCTCGGCTGCGCTGGCAGGGTCAGGGCGCACACCGTACATGCATTTTCATGTGTTTCTGTCAATTTCAGTGTTATTGGGCCCAAACCAGTCGCTTTTCATCAGAACCGATGCAGACTCACCCGAAAGGATCGGCTGCGCTGGCAGGGTCACGGCGCGCACCGTTACATGCATTTTCATGTGTTTCTGTCAATTTCAGTGTTATTGGGCCTAAACTAGTCGCTTTTCGTCAGAACCGATGCAGACTCACCCAAAAGGCTCGGCTGCGCTGGCAGGGTCACGGCGCACACCGTACATGCATTTTCATGTGTTTCTGTCAATTTCAGTGTTATTGGGCCTAAACTAGTGGCTTTTCATCAGAACCGATGCAGACTCACCCAAAAGGCTCGGCTGCGCTGGCAGAGTCACGGCGCACACCGTACATGCATTTTCATGTGTTTCTGTCAATTTCAGTGTTATTGGGCCCAATCCAGTCGCTTCTCATCAGAACCGATGCAGACTCACCCAAAAGGCTCAGCTGCGCTGGCAGGGTCAGGGCGCACACCGTACATGCATTTTCATGTGTTTCTGTCAATTTCAGTGTTATTGGGCCCAAACTAGTCGCTTTTCATCAGAACCGATGCAGACTCACCCAAAAGGCTCGGCTGCGCTGGCAGGGTCACGGCGCACACCGTTACATGCATTTTCATGTTTTTCTGTCAATTTCAGTGTTATTGGGCCTAAACTAGTCGCTTTTCATCAGAACCGATGCAGACTCACCCAAAAGGCTCGGCTGCGCTGGCAGGGTCACGGCGCACACCGTACATGCATTTTCATGTGTTTCTGTCAATTTCAGTGTTATTGGGCCTAAACTAGACGCTTTTCATCAGAACCGATGCAGACTCACCCAAAAGGCTCGGCTGCGCTGGCAGGGTCACGGCGCACACCGTACATGCATTTTCATGTGTTTCTGTCAATTTCAGTGTTATTGGGCCTAAACTAGTCGCTTTTCATCAGAACCGATGCAGACTCACCCAAAAGGCTCGGCTGCGCTGGCAGGGTCACGGCGCACACCGTACATGCATTTTCATGTGTTTCTGTCAATTTCAGTGTTATTGGGCCTAAACTAGTGGCTTTTCATCAGAACCGATGCAGACTCACCCAAAAGGCTCGGCTGCGCTGGCAGAGTCACGGCGCACACCGTACATGCATTTTCATGTGTTTCTGTCAATTTCAGTGTTATTGGGCCCAATCCAGTCGCTTCTCATCAGAACCGATGCAGACTCACCCAAAAGGCTCAGCTGCGCTGGCAGGGTCAGGGCGCACACCGTACATGCATTTTCATGTGTTTCTGTCAATTTCAGTGTTATTGGGCCTAAACTAGTCGCTTTTCATCAGAACTGATGCAGACTCACCCAAAAGGCTCGGCTGCGCTGGCAGGGTCACGGCGCACACCGTACATGCATTTTCATGTGTTTCTGTCAATTTCAGTGTTATTGGGCCTAAACTAGACGCTTTTCATCAGAACCGATGCAGACTCACCCAAAAGGCTGGGCTGCGCTGGCAGGGTCACGGCGCACACCGTACATGCATTTTCATGTGTTTCTGTCAATTTCAGTGTTATTGGGCCCAAACCAGTCGCTTTTCATCAGAACCGATGCAGACTCACCCGAAAG
This sequence comes from Thunnus thynnus, assembly GCF_963924715.1. Classification (NCBI taxonomy): domain Eukaryota; kingdom Metazoa; phylum Chordata; class Actinopteri; order Scombriformes; family Scombridae; genus Thunnus; species Thunnus thynnus. The sequence goes on from NC_089517.1 coordinate 41,024,594, forward strand.
GATCGGCTGCGCTGGCAGGGTCACGGCGCGCACCGTTACATGCATTTTCATGTGTTTCTGTCAATTTCAGTGTTATTGGGCCCAAACTAGTCGTTATTCATCAGAACCGATGTAGACTCACCCAAAAGGCTCGGCTGCGCTGGCAGGGTCCGGGCACACATCGTACATGCATTTTCATGTGTTTCTGTCAATTTCAGTGTTATTGGGCCTAAACTAGACGCTTTTCATCAGAACCGATGGAGACTCACCCAAAAGGCTCGGCTGCGCTGGCAGGGTCAGGGCGCACACCGTACATGCATTTTCATGTGTTTCTGTCAATTTCAGTGTTATTGGGCCCAAACTAGTCGTTATTCATCAGAACCGATGTAGACTCACCCAAAAGGCTCGGCTGCGCTGGCAGGGTCCGGGCACACACCGTACATGCATTTTCATGTGTTTCTGTCAATTTCAGTGTTATTGGGCCTAAACTAGACGCTTTTCATCAGAACCGATGCAGACTCACCCAAAAGGCTCGGCTGCGCTGGCAGGGTCACGGCGCACACCGTACATGCATTTTCATGTGTTTCTGTCAATTTCAGTGTTATTGGGCCTAAACTAGTCGCTTTTCATCAGAACCGATGCAGACTCACCCAAAAGGCTCGGCTGCGCTGGCAGGGTCACGGCGCACACCGTACATGCATTTTCATGTGTTTCTGTCAATTTCAGTGTTATTGGGCCTAAACTAGTGGCTTTTCATCAGAACCGATGCAGACTCACCCAAAAGGCTCGGCTGCGCTGGCAGAGTCACGGCGCACACCGTACATGCATTTTCATGTGTTTCTGTCAATTTCAGTGTTATTGGGCCCAATCCAGTCGCTTCTCATCAGAACCGATGCAGACTCACCCAAAAGGCTCAGCTGCGCTGGCAGGGTCAGGGCGCACACCGTACATGCATTTTCATGTGTTTCTGTCAATTTCAGTGTTATTGGGCCCAAACTAGTCGCTTTTCATCAGAACCGATGCAGACTCACCCAAAAGGCTCGGCTGCGCTGGCAGGGTCACGGCGCACACCGTTACATGCATTTTCATGTTTTTCTGTCAATTTCAGTGTTATTGGGCCTAAACTAGTCGCTTTTCATCAGAACCGATGCAGACTCACCCAAAAGGCTCGGCTGCGCTGGCAGGGTCACGGCGCACACCGTACATGCATTTTCATGTGTTTCTGTCAATTTCAGTGTTATTGGGCCCAAACTAGTCGCTTCTCATCAGAACCGATGCAGACTCACCCAAAAGGCTCGGCTGCGCTGGCAGGGTCACGGCGCACACCGTACATGCATTTTCATGTGTTTCTGTCAATTTCAGTGTTATTGGGCCCAATCCAGTCGCTTCTCATCAGAACCGATGCAGACTCACCCAAAAGGCTCGGCTGCGCTGGCAGGGTCAGGGCGCACACCGTACATGCATTTTCATGTGTTTCTGTCAATTTCAGTGTTATTGGGCCCAAACTAGTCGCTTTTCATCAGAACCGATGCAGACTCACCCTAAAGCCTCGGCTGCGCTGGCAGGGTCACGGCGCACACCGTTACATGCATTTTCATGTTTTTCTGTCAATTTCAGTGTTATTGGGCCCAAACCAGTCGCTTTTCATCAGAACCGATGCAGACTCACCCAAAAGGCTCGGCTGCGCTGGCAGGGTCAGGGCGCACACCGTACATGCATTTTCATGTGTTTCTGTCAATTTCAGTGTTATTGGGCCCAAACTAGTCGCTTTTCGTCAGAACCGATGCAGACTCACCCTAAAGCCTCGGCTGCGCTGGCAGGGTCATGGCGCACACCGTTACATGCATTTTCATGTTTTTCTGTCAATTTCAGTGTTATTGGGCCCAAACTAGTCGCTTCTCATCAGAACCGATGCAGACTCACCCTAAAGCCTCGGCTGCGCTGGCAGGGTCACGGCGCACACCGTACATGCATTTTCATGTGTTTCTGTCAATTTCAGTGTTATTGGGCCAAAACAAATGGCTTTTCATCAGAACCGATGCAGACTCACCCAAAAGGCTCGGCTGCGCTGGCAGGGTCAGGGCGCACACCGTACATGCATTTTCATGTGTTTCTGTCAATTTCAGTGTTATTGGGCCCAAACCAGTCGCTTTTCATCAGAACCGATGCAGACTCACCCGAAAGGATCGGCTGCGCTGGCAGGGTCACGGCGCGCACCATTACATGCATTTTCATGTGTTTCTGTCAATTTCAGTGTTATTGGGCCCAAACTAGTCGTTATTCATCAGAACCGATGTAGACTCACCCAAAAGGCTCGGCTGCGCTGGCAGGGTCCGGGCACACATCGTACATGCATTTTCATGTGTTTCTGTCAATTTCAGTGTTATTGGGCCTAAACTAGACGCTTTTCATCAGAACCGATGCAGACTCACCCAAAAGGCTCGGCTGCGCTGGCAGGGTCACGGCGCACACCGTACATGCATTTTCATGTGTTTCTGTCAATTTCAGTGTTATTGGGCCTAAACTAGTGGCTTTTCATCAGAACCGATGCAGACTCACCCAAAAGGCTCGGCTGCGCTGGCAGGGTCACGGCGCACACCGTACATGCATTTTCATGTGTTTCTGTCAATTTCAGTGTTATTGGGCCTAAACTAGTGGCTTTTCATCAGAACCGATGCAGACTCACCCAAAAGGCTCGGCTGCGCTGGCAGAGTCACGGCGCACACCGTACATGCATTTTCATGTGTTTCTGTCAATTTCAGTGTTATTGGGCCCAATCCAGTCGCTTCTCATCAGAACCGATGCAGACTCACCCAAAAGGCTCAGCTGCGCTGGCAGGGTCAGGGCGCACACCGTACATGCATTTTCATGTGTTTCTGTCAATTTCAGTGTTATTGGGCCAAAACTAATGGCTTTTCATCAGAACCGATGCAGACTCACCCAAAAGCCTCGGCTGCGCTGGCAGGGTCAGGGCGCACACCGTACATGCATTTTCATGTGTTTCTGTCAATTTCAGTGTTATTGGGCCCAAACTAGTCGCTTCTCATCAGAACCGATGCAGACTCACCCAAAAGGCTCGGCTGCGCTGGCAGGGTCACGGCGCACACCGTACATGCATTTTCATGTGTTTCTGTCAATTTCAGTGTTATTGGGCCAAAACAAATGGCTTTTCATCAGAACCGATGCAGACTCACCCAAAAGGCTCGGCTGCGCTGGCAGGGTCAGGGCGCACACCGTACATGCATTTTCATGTGTTTCTGTCAATTTCAGTGTTATTGGGCCCAAACTAGTCGCTTTTCATCAGAACCGATGCAGACTCACCCAAAAGGCTCGGCTGCGCTGGCAGGGTCACGGCGCACACCGTTACATGCATTTTCATGTTTTTCTGTCAATTTCAGTGTTATTGGGCCTAAACTAGTCGCTTTTCATCAGAACCGATGCAGACTCACCCGAAAGGCTCGGCTGCGCTGGCAGGGTCACGGCACACACCGTACATGCATTTTCATGTGTTTCTGTCAATTTCAGTGTTATTGGGCCCAAACTAGTCGCTTTTCATCAGAACTGATGCAGACTCACCCAAAAGGCTCGGCTGCGCTGGCAGGGTCACGGCGCACACCGTACATGCATTTTCATGTGTTTCTGTCAATTTCAGTGTTATTGGGCCCAATCCAGTCGCTTCTCATCAGAACCGATGCAGACTCACCCAAAAGGCTCGGCTGCGCTGGCAGGGTCAGGGCGCACACCGTACATGCATTTTCATGTGTTTCTGTCAATTTCAGTGTTATTGGGCCCAAACTAGTCGCTTTTCATCAGAACCGATGCAGACTCACCCTAAAGCCTCGGCTGCGCTGGCAGGGTCACGGCGCACACCGTTACATGCATTTTCATGTTTTTCTGTCAATTTCAGTGTTATTGGGCCTAAACCAGTCGCTTTTCATCAGAACCGATGCAGACTCACCCAAAAGGCTCGGCTGCGCTGGCAGGGTCAGGGCGCACACCGTACATGCATTTTCATGTGTTTCTGTCAATTTCAGTGTTATTGGGCCCAATCCAGTCGCTTCTCATCAGAACCGATGCAGACTCACCCAAAAGGCTCGGCTGCGCTGGCAGAGTCACGGCGCACACCGTACATGCATTTTCATGTTTTTCTGTCAATTTCAGTGTTATTGGGCCCAATCCAGTCGCTTTTCATCAGAACCGATGCAGACTCACCCAAAAGGCTCGGCTGCGCTGGCAGAGTCACGGCGCACACCGTACATGCATTTTCATGTGTTTCTGTCAATTTCAGTGTTATTGGGCCCAATCCAGTCGCTTCTCATCAGAACCGATGCAGACTCACCCAAAAGGCTCAGCTGCGCTGGCAGGGTCAGGGCGCACACCGTACATGCATTTTCATGTGTTTCTGTCAATTTCAGTGTTATTGGGCTCAAACTAGTCGCTTTTCATCAGAACCGATGCAGACTCACCCTAAAGGCTCGGCTGCGCTGGCAGGATCACGGCGCACACCGTTACATGCATTTTCATGTTTTTCTGTCAATTTCAGTGTTATTGGGCCTCAACGAGTCGCTTTTCATCAGAACCGATGCAGACTCACCCAAAAGGCTCGGCTGCGCTGGCAGGGTCATGGCGCACACCGTACATGCATTTTCATGTGTTTCTGTCAATTTCAGTGTTATTGGGCCCAAACTAGTCGCTTTTCATCAGAACTGATGCAGACTCACCCAAAAGGCTCGGCTGCGCTGGCAGGGTCACGGCGCACACCGTACATGCATTTTCATGTGTTTCTGTCAATTTCAGTGTTATTGGGCCCAAACTAATGGCTTTTCATCAGAACCGATGCAGACTCACCCAAAAGGCTCGGCTGCGCTGGCAGGGTTAGGGCGCGCACCGTTTCATGCATTTTCATGTGTTTCTGTCAATTTCAGTGTTATTGGGCCTAAACTAGTCGCTTTTCATCAGAACTGATGCAGACTCACCCAAAAGGCTCGGCTGCGCTGGCAGGATCACGGCGCACACCGTACATGCATTTTCATGTGTTTCTGTCAATTTCAGTGTTATTGGGCCTAAACTAGTCGCTTTTCATCAGAACCGATGCAGACTCACCCAAAAGGCTCGGCTGCGCTGGCAGGGTCACGGCGCACACCGTACATGCATTTTCATGTGTTTCTGTCAATTTCAGTGTTATTGGGCCCAATCCAGTCGCTTCTCATCAGAACCGATGCAGACTCACCCAAAAGGCTCAGCTGCGCTGGCAGGGTCAGGGCGCACACCGTACATGCATTTTCATGTGTTTCTGTCAATTTCAGTGTTATTGGGCCCAAACTAGTCGCTTTTCATCAGAACCGATGCAGACTCACCCTAAAGGCTCGGCTGCGCTGGCAGGGTCACGGCGCACACCGTTACATGCATTTTCATGTTTTTCTGTCAATTTCAGTGTTATTGGGCCTCAACTAGTCGCTTTTCATCAGAACCGATGCAGACTCACCCAAAAGGCTCGGCTGCGCTGGCAGGGTCCGGGCGCACACCGTACATGCATTTTCATGTGTTTCTGTCAATTTCAGTGTTATTGGGCCTAAACTAGACGCTTTTCATCAGAACCGATGCAGACTCACCCAAAAGGCTCGGCTGCGCTGGCAGGGTCACGGCGCACACCGTTACATGCATTTTCATGTGTTTCTGTCAATTTCAGTGTTATTGGGCCCAAACTAGTCGCTTTTCATCAGAACCGATGCAGACTCACCCTAAAGCCTCGGCTGCGCTGGCAGGGTCGCGGCGCACACCGTTACATGCATTTTCATGTTTTTCTGTCAATTTCAGTGTTATTGGGCCTAAACTAGTCGCTTTTCATCAGAACTGATGCAGACTCACCCAAAAGGCTCGGCTGCGCTGGCAGGATCACGGCGCACACCGTACATGCATTTTCATGTGTTTCTGTCAATTTCAGTGTTATTGGGCCTAAACTAGTCGCTTTTCATCAGAACCGATGCAGACTCACCCAAAAGGCTGGGCTGCGCTGGCAGAGTCACGGCGCACACCGTACATGCATTTTCATGTGTTTCTGTCAATTTCAGTGTTATTGGGCCCAAACTAGTCGCTTTTCATCAGAACCGATGCGGACTCACCCTAAAGCCTCGGCTGCGCTGGCAGGGTCACGGCTCACACCGTTACATGCATTTTAATGTTTTTCTGTCAATTTCAGTGTTATTGGGCCTAAACTAGTGGCTTTTCATCAGAACCGATGCAGACTCACCCAAAAGGCTCGGCTGCGCTGGCAGGGTCAGGGCGCACACCGTACATGCATTTTCATGTGTTTCTGTCAATTTCAGTGTTATTGTGCCCAAACTAGTCGCATTTCATCAGAACCGATGCAGACTCACCCAAAAGGCTAGGCTGCGCTGGAAGGGTCACGGCGCACACCGTTCATGCATTTTCATGTGTTTCTGTCAATTTCAGTGTTATTGGGCCCAAACCAGTCGCTTTTCATCAGAACCGATGCAGACTCACCCAAAAGGCTCGGCTGCGCTGGCAGGGTCACGGCGCGCACCGTTACATGCATTTTCATGTGTTTCTGTCAATTTCAGTGTTATTGGGCCCAAACTAGTCGTTTTTCATCAGAACTGATGCAGACTCACCCAAAAGGCTCGGCTGCGCTGGCAGGGTCACGGCGCACACCGTACATGCATTTTCATGTGTTTCTGTCAATTTCAGTATTATTGGGCCCAAACTAATGGCTTTTCATCAGAACCGATGCAGACTCACCCAAAAGGCTCGGCTGCGCTGGCAGGGTTAGGGCGCACACCGTACATGCATTTTCATGTGTTTCTGTCAATTTCAGTGTTATTGGGCCCAAACCAGTCGCTTTTCATCAGAACCGATGCAGACTCACCCAAAAGGCTCGGCTGCGCTGGCAGGGTCACGGCGCGCACCGTTACATGCATTTTCATGTCTTTCTGTCAATTTCAGTATTATTGGGCCCAAACTAGTCGCTTTTCATCAGAACCGATGCAGACTCACCCAAAAGGCTCGTCTGCGCTGGCAGGGTCAGGGCGCACACCGTACATGCATTTTCATGTGTTTCTGTCAATTTCAGTGTTATTGGGCCCAAACTAGTGGCTTTTCATCAGAACCGATGCAGACTCACCCAAAAGGCTCGGCTGCGCTGGCAGGGTCACGGCGCACACCGTTACATGCATTTTCATGTTTTTCTGTCAATTTCAGTGTTATTGGGCCCAAACTAGTCGCTTTTCATCAGAACTGATGCAGACTCACCCAAAAGGCTGGGCTGCGCTGGCAGGGTCACGGCGCACACCGTACATGCATTTTCATGTGTTTCTGTCAATTTCAGTGTTATTGGGCCAAAACTAATGGCTTTTCATCAGAACCGATGCAGACTCACCCAAAAGGCTCGGCTGCGCTGGCAGGGTCAGGGCGCACACCGTACATGCATTTTCATGTGTTTCTGTCAATTTCAGTGTTATTGGGCCCAAACCAGTCGCTTTTCATCAGAACCGATGCAGACTCACCCAAAAGGCTCGGCTGCGCTGGCAGGGTCACGGCGCGCACCGTTACATGCATTTTCATGTGTTTCTGTCAATTTCAGTGTTATTGGGCCCAAACTAGTCGTTTTTCATCAGAACCGATGCAGACTCACCCAAAAGGCTCGGCTGCGCTGGCAGGGTCCGGGCGCACACCGTACATGCATTTTCATGTGTTTCTGTCAATTTCAGTGTTATTGGGCCTAAACTAGACGCTTTTCATCAGAACCGATGCAGACTCACCCGAAAGGCTCGGCTGCGCTGGCAGGGTCACGGCGCACACCGTACATGCATTTTCATGTGTTTCTGTCAATTTCAGTGTTATTGGGCCCAAACTAGTCGCTTTTCATCAGAACCGATGCAGACTCACCCTAAAGCCTCGGCTGCGCTGGCAGGGTCGCGGCGCACACCGTTACATGCATTTTCATGTTTTTCTGTCAATTTCAGTGTTATTGGGCCTCAACTAGTCGCTTTTCATCAGAACTGATGCAGACTCAACCAAAAGGCTCGGCTGCGCTGGCAGGATCACGGCGCACACCGTACATGCATTTTCATGTGTTTCTGTCAATTTCAGTGTTATTGGGCCTAAACTAGTCGCTTTTCATCAGAACCGATGCAGACTCACCCAAAAGGCTGGGCTGCGCTGGCAGAGTCACGGCGCACACCGTACATGCATTTTCATGTGTTTCTGTCAATTTCAGTGTTATTGGGCCCAAACTAGTCGCTTTTCATCAGAACCGATGCGGACTCACCCTAAAGCCTCGGCTGCGCTGGCAGGGTCACGGCTCACACCGTTACATGCATTTTAATGTTTTTCTGTCAATTTCAGTGTTATTGGGCCTAAACTAGTGGCTTTTTATCAGAACCGATGCAGACTCACCCAAAAGGCTCGCCTGCGCTGGCAGGGTCAGGGCGCACACCGTACATGCATTTTCATGTGTTTCTGTCAATTTCAGTGTTATTGTGCCCAAACTAGTCGCATTTCATCAGAACCGATGCAGACTCACCCAAAAGGCTCGGCTGCGCTGGAAGGGTCACGGCGCACACCGTTCATGCATTTTCATGTGTTTCTGTCAATTTCAGTGTTATTGGGCCCAAACCAGTCGCTTTTCATCAGAACCGATGCAGACTCACCCAAAAGGCTCGGCTGCGCTGGCAGGGTCACGGCGCGCACCGTTACATGCATTTTCATGTGTTTCTGTCAATTTCAGTGTTATTGGGCCCAAACTAGTCGTTTTTCATCAGAACTGATGCAGACTCACCCAAAAGGCTCGGCTGCGCTGGCAGGGTCACGGCGCACACCGTACATGCATTTTCATGTGTTTCTGTCAATTTCAGTATTATTGGGCCCAAACTAATGGCTTTTCATCAGAACCGATGCAGACTCACCCAAAAGGCTCGGCTGCGCTGGCAGGGTTAGGGCGCACACCGTACATGCATTTTCATGTGTTTCTGTCAATTTCAGTGTTATTGGGCCCAAACCAGTCGCTTTTCATCAGAACCGATGCAGACTCACCCAAAAGGCTCGGCTGCGCTGGCAGGGTCACGGCGCACACCGTTACATGCATTTTCATGTCTTTCTGTCAATTTCAGTATTATTGGGCCCAAACTAGTCGCTTTTCATCAGAACCGATGCAGACTCACCCAAAAGGCTCGTCTGCGCTGGCAGGGTCAGGGCGCACACCGTACATGCATTTTCATGTGTTTCTGTCAATTTCAGTGTTATTGGGCCCAAACTAGTGGCTTTTCATCAGAACCGATGCAGACTCACCCAAAAGGCTCGGCTGCGCTGGCAGGGTCACGGCGCACACCGTTACATGCATTTTCATGTTTTTCTGTCAATTTCAGTGTTATTGGGCCCAAACTAGTCGCTTTTCATCAGAACTGATGCAGACTCACCCAAAAGGCTGGGCTGCGCTGGCAGGGTCACGGCGCACACCGTACATGCATTTTCATGTGTTTCTGTCAATTTCAGTGTTATTGGGCCAAAACTAATGGCTTTTCATCAGAACCGATGCAGACTCACCCAAAAGGCTCGGCTGCGCTGGCAGGGTCACGGCGCGCACCGTTACATGCATTTTCATGTCTTTCTGTCAATTTCAGTATTATTGGGCCCAAACTAGTGGCTTTTCATCAGAACCGATGCAGACTCACCCAAAAGGCTCGTCTGCGCTGGCAGGGTCAGGGCGCACACCGTACATGCATTTTCATGTGTTTCTGTCAATTTCAGTGTTATTGGGCCCAAACTAGTGGCTTTTCATCAGAACCGATGCAGACTCACCCAAAAGGCTCGGCTGCGCTGGCAGGGTCGCGGCGCACACCGTTACATGCATTTTCATGTTTTTCTGTCAATTTCAGTGTTATTGGGCCCAAACTAGTCGCTTTTCATCAGAACTGATGCAGACTCACCCAAAAGGCTGGGCTGCGCTGGCAGGGTCACGGCGCACACCGTACATGCATTTTCATGTGTTTCTGTCAATTTCAGTGTTATTGGGCCAAAACTAATGGCTTTTCATCAGAACCGATGCAGACTCACCCAAAAGGCTCGGCTGCGCTGGCAGGGTCAGGGCGCACACCGTACATGCATTTTCATGTGTTTCTGTCAATTTCAGTGTTATTGGGCCCAAACCAGTCGCTTTTCATCAGAACCGATGCAGACTCACCCAAAAGGCTCGGCTGCGCTGGCAGGGTCACGGCGCGCACCGTTACATGCATTTTCATGTGTTTCTGTCAATTTCAGTGTTATTGGGCCCAAACTAGTCGTTTTTCATCAGAACCGATGCAGACTCACCCAAAAGGCTCGGCTGCGCTGGCAGGGTCCGGGCGCACACCGTACATGCATTTTCATGTGTTTCTGTCAATTTCAGTGTTATTGGGCCTAAACTAGACGCTTTTCATCAGAACCGATGCAGACTCACCCAAAAGGCTCGGCTGCGCTGGCAGGGTCACGGCGCACACCGTACATGCATTTTCATGTGTTTCTGTCAATTTCAGTGTTATTGGGCCCAAACTAGTCGCTTTTCATCAGAACCGATGCAGACTCACCCTAAAGCCTCGGCTGCGCTGGCAGGGTCGCGGCGCACACCGTTACATGCATTTTCATGTTTTTCTGTCAATTTCAGTGTTATTGGGCCTAAACTAGTCGCTTTTCATCAGAACCGATGCAGACTCACCCTAAAGGCTCGGCTGCGCTGGCAGGGTCACGGCGCACACCGTTACATGCATTTTCATGTTTTTCTTTCAATTTCAGTGTTATTGGGCCTCAACTAGTCGCTTTTCATCAGAACCGATGCAGACTCACCCAAAAGGCTCGGCTGCGCTGGCAGGGTCATGGCGCACACCGTACATGCATTTTCATGTGTTTCTGTCAATTTCAGTGTTATTGGGCCCAAACTAGTCGCTTTTCATCAGAACTGATGCAGACTCACCCAAAATGCTCGGCTGCGCTGGCAGGGTCACGGCGCACACCGTACATGCATTTTCATGTGTTTCTGTCAATTTCAGTGTTATTGGGCCCAAACTAATGGCTTTTCATCAGAACCGATGCAGACTCACCCAAAAGGCTGGGCTGCGCTGGCAGGGTTAGGGCGCACACCGTACATGCATTTTCATGTGTTTCTGTCAATTTCAGTGTTATTGGGCCCAAACCAGTCGCTTTTCATCAGAACCGATGCAGACTCACCCAAAAGGCTCGGCTGCGCTGGCAGGGTCACGGCGCGCACCGTTACATGCATTTTCATGTCTTTCTGTCAATTTCAGTATTATTGGGCCCAAACTAGTCGCTTTTCATCAGAACCGATGCAGACTCACCCAAAAGGCTCGGCTGCGCTGGCAGGGTCAGGGCGCACACCGTACATGCATTTTCATGTGTTTCTGTCAATTTCAGTGTTATTGGGCCCAAACTAGTGGCTTTTCATCAGAACCGATGCAGACTCACCCAAAAGGCTCGGCTGCGCTGGCAGGGTCACGGCGCACACCGTTACATGCATTTTCATGTTTTTCTGTCAATTTCAGTGTTATTGGGCCCAAACTAGTCGCTTTTCATCAGAACTGACGCAGACTCACCCAAAAGGCTGGGCTGCGCTGGCAGGGTCACGGCGCACACCGTACATGCATTTTCATGTGTTTCTGTCAATTTCAGTGTTATTGGGCCAAAACTAATGGCTTTTCATCAGAACCGATGCAGACTCACCCAAAAGGCTCGGCTGCGCTGGCAGGGTCAGGGCGCACACCGTACATGCATTTTCATGTGTTTCTGTCAATTTCAGTGTTATTGGGCCCAAACCAGTCGCTTTTCATCAGAACCGATGCAGACTCACCCAAAAGGCTCGGCTGCGCTGGCAGGGTCACGGCGCGCACCGTTACATGCATTTTCATGTGTTTCTGTCAATTTCAGTGTTATTGGGCCCAAACTAGTCGTTTTTCATCAGAACCGATGCAGACTCACCCAAAAGGCTCGGCTGCGCTGGCAGGGTCCGGGCGCACACCGTACATGCATTTTCATGTGTTTCTGTCAATTTCAGTGTTATTGGGCCTAAACTAGACGCTTTTCATCAGAACCGATGCAGACTCACCCAAAAGGCTCGGCTGCGCTGGCAGGGTCACGGCGCACACCGTACATGCATTTTCATGTGTTTCTGTCAATTTCAGTGTTATTTGGCCCAAACTAGTCGCTTTTCATCAGAACCGATGCAGACTCACCCTAAAGCCTCGGCTGCGCTGGCAGGGTCGCGGCGCACACCGTTACATGCATTTTCATGTGTTTCTGTCAATTTCAGTGTTATTGGGCCTAAACTAGTCGCTTTTCATCAGAATTGATGCAGACTCACCCAAAAGGCTCGGCTGCGCTGGCAGGATCACGGCGCACACCGTACATGCATTTTCATGTGTTTCTGTCAATTTCAGTGTTATTGGGCCTAAACTAGTCGCTTTTCATCAGAACCGATGCAGACTCACCCAAAAGGCTCGGCTGCGCTGGCAGAGTCACGGCGCACACCGTACATGCATTTTCATGTGTTTCTGTCAATTTCAGTGTTATTGGGCCCAAACTAGTCGCTTTTCATCAGAACCGATGCGGACTCACCCTAAAGCCTCGGCTGCGCTGGCAGGGTCACGGCTCACACCGTTACATGCATTTTAATGTTTTTCTGTCAATTTCAGTGTTATTGGGCCTAAACTAGTGGCTTTTCATCAGAACCGATGCAGACTCACCCAAAAGGCTCGGCTGCGCTGGCAGGGTCAGGGCGCACACCGTACATGCATTTTCATGTGTTTCTGTCAATTTCAGTGTTATTGTGCCCAAACTAGTCGCATTTCATCAGAACCGATGCAGACTCACCCAAAAGGCTCGGCTGCGCTGGAAGGGTCACGGCGCACACCGTTCATGCATTTTCATGTGTTTCTGTCAATTTCAGTGTTATTGGGCCCAAACCAGTCGCTTTTCATCAGAACCGATGCAGACTCACCCAAAAGGCTCGGCTGCGCTGGCAGGGTCACGGCGCGCACCGTTACATGCATTTTCATGTGTTTCTGTCAATTTCAGTGTTATTGGGCCCAAACTAGTCGTTTTTCATCAGAACCGATGCAGACTCACCCTAAAGCCTCGGCTGCGCTGGCAGGGTCGCGGCGCACACCGTTACATGCATTTTCATGTTTTTCTGTCAATTTCAGTGTTATTGGGCCTAAACTAGTCGCTTTTCATCAGAACTGATGCAGACTCACCCAAAAGGCTCGGCTGCGCTGGCAGGGTCACAGCGCACACCGTACATGCATTTTCATGTGTTTCTGTCAATTTCAGTGTTATTGGGCCTAAACTAGTGGCTTTTCATCAGAACCGATGCAGACTCACCCAAAAGGCTCGGCTGCGCTGGCAGAGTCACGGCGCACACCGTTCATGCATTTTCATGTGTTTCTGTCAATTTCAGTGTTATTGGGCCCAAACCAGTCGCTTTTCATCAGAACCGATGCAGACTCACCCAAAAGGCTCGGCTGCGCTGGCAGGGTCACGGCGCGCACCGTTACATGCATTTTCATGTGTTTCTGTCAATTTCAGTGTTATTGGGCCCAAACTAGTCGTTTTTCATCAGAACTGATGCAGACTCACCCAAAAGGCTCGGCTGCGCTGGCAGGGTCACGGCGCACACCGTACATGCATTTTCATGTGTTTCTGTCAATTTCAGTATTATTGGGCCCAAACTAATGGCTTTTCATCAGAACCGATGCAGACTCACCCAAAAGGCTCGGCTGCGCTGGCAGGGTTAGGGCGCACACCGTACATGCATTTTCATGTGTTTCTGTCAATTTCAGTGTTATTGGGCCCAAACCAGTCGCTTTTCATCAGAACCGATGCAGACTCACCCAAAAGGCTCGGCTGCGCTGGCAGGGTCACGGCGCGCACCGTTACATGCATTTTCATGTCTTTCTGTCAATTTCAGTATTATTGGGCCCAAACTAGTCGCTTTTCATCAGAACCGATGCAGACTCACCCAAAAGGCTCGGCTGCGCTGGCAGGGTCAGGGCGCACACCGTACATGCATTTTCATGTGTTTCTGTCAATTTCAGTGTTATTGGGCCCAAACTAGTGGCTTTTCATCAGAACCGATGCAGACTCACCCAAAAGGCTCGGCTGCGCTGGCAGGGTCACGGCGCACACCGTTACATGCATTTTCATGTTTTTCTGTCAATTTCAGTGTTATTGGGCCCAAACTAGTCGCTTTTCATCAGAACTGATGCAGACTCACCCAAAAGGCTGGGCTGCGCTGGCAGGGTCACGGCGCACACCGTACATGCATTTTCATGTGTTTCTGTCAATTTCAGTGTTATTGGGCCAAAACTAATGGCTTTTCATCAGAACCGATGCAGACTCACCCAAAAGGCTCGGCTGCGCTGGCAGGGTCAGGGCGCACACCGTACATGCATTTTCATGTGTTTCTGTCAATTTCAGTGTTATTGGGCCCAAACCAGTCGCTTTTCATCAGAACCGATGCAGACTCACCCAAAAGGCTCGGCTGCGCTGGCAGGGTCACGGCGCACACCGTACATGCATTTTCATGTGTTTCTGTCAATTTCAGTGTTATTGGGCCCAAACTAGTCGCTTTTCATCAGAACCGATGCAGACTCACCCTAAAGCCTCGGCTGCGCTGGCAGGGTCGCGGCGCACACCGTTACATGCATTTTCATGTTTTTCTGTCAATTTCAGTGTTATTGGGCCTAAACTAGTCGCTTTTCATCAGAACCGATGCAGACTCACCCTAAAGGCTCGGCTGCGCTGGCAGGGTCACGGCGCACACCGTTACATGCATTTTCATGTTTTTCTTTCAATTTCAGTGTTATTGGGCCTCAACTAGTCGCTTTTCATCAGAACCGATGCAGACTCACCCAAAAGGCTCGGCTGCGCTGGCAGGGTCATGGCGCACACCGTACATGCATTTTCATGTGTTTCTGTCAATTTCAGTGTTATTGGGCCCAAACTAGTCGCTTTTCATCAGAACTGATGCAGACTCACCCAAAAGGCTCGGCTGCGCTGGCAGGGTCACGGCGCACACCGTACATGCATTTTCATGTGTTTCTGTCAATTTCAGTGTTATTGGGCCCTAACTAATGGCTTTTCATCAGAACCGATGCAGACTCACCCAAAAGGCTCGGCTGCGCTGGCAGGGTTAGGGCGCACACCGTACATGCATTTTCATGTGTTTCTGTCAATTTCAGTGTTATTGGGCCCAAACCAGTCGCTTTTCATCAGAACCGATGCAGACTCACCCAAAAGGCTCGGCTGCGCTGGCAGGGTCACGGCGCGCACCGTTACATGCATTTTCATGTCTTTCTGTCAATTTCAGTATTATTGGGCCCAAACTAGTCGCTTTTCATCAGAACCGATGCAGACTCACCCAAAAGGCTCGGCTGCGCTGGCAGGGTCAGGGCGCACACCGTACATGCATTTTCATGTGTTTCTGTCAATTTCAGTGTTATTGGGCCCAAACTAGTGGCTTTTCATCAGAACCGATGCAGACTCACCCAAAAGGCTCGGCTGCGCTGGCAGGGTCACGGCGCACACCGTTACATGCATTTTCATGTTTTTCTGTCAATTTCAGTGTTATTGGGCCCAAACTAGTCGCTTTTCATCAGAACTGACGCAGACTCACCCAAAAGGCTGGGCTGCGCTGGCAGGGTCACGGCGCACACCGTACATGCATTTTCATGTGTTTCTGTCAATTTCAGTGTTATTGGGCCAAAACTAATGGCTTTTCATCAGAACCGATGCAGACTCACCCAAAAGGCTCGGCTGCGCTGGCAGGGTCAGGGCGCACACCGTACATGCATTTTCATGTGTTTCTGTCAATTTCAGTGTTATTGGGCCCAAACCAGTCGCTTTTCATCAGAACCGATGCAGACTCACCCAAAAGGCTCGGCTGCGCTGGCAGGGTCACGGCGCGCACCGTTACATGCATTTTCATGTGTTTCTGTCAATTTCAGTGTTATTGGGCCCAAACTAGTTGTTTTTCATCAGAACCGATGCAGACTCACCCAAAAGGCTCGGCTGCGCTGGCAGGGTCCGGGCGCACACCGTACATGCATTTTCATGTGTTTCTGTCAATTTCAGTGTTATTGGGCCTAAACTAGTGGCTTTTCATCAGAACCGATGCAGACTCACCCAAAAGGCTCGGCTGCGCTGGCAGAGTCACGGCGCACACCGTTCATGCATTTTCATGTGTTTCTGTCAATTTCAGTGTTATTGGGCCCAAACCAGTCGCTTTTCATCAGAACCGATGCAGACTCACCCAAAAGGCTCGGCTGCGCTGGCAGGGTCACGGCGCGCACCGTTACATGCATTTTCATGTGTTTCTGTCAATTTCAGTGTTATTGGGCCCAAACTAGTCGTTTTTCATCAGAACTGATGCAGACTCACCCAAAAGGCTCGGCTGCGCTGGCAGGGTCACGGCGCACACCGTACATGCATTTTCATGTGTTTCTGTCAATTTCAGTATTATTGGGCCCAAACTAATGGCTTTTCATCAGAACCGATGCAGACTCACCCAAAAGGCTCGGCTGCGCTGGCAGGGTTAGGGCGCACACCGTACATGCATTTTCATGTGTTTCTGTCAATTTCAGTGTTATTGGGCCCAAACCAGTCGCTTTTCATCAGAACCGATGCAGACTCACCCAAAAGGCTCGGCTGCACTGGCAGGGTCACGGCGCGCACCGTACATGCATTTTCATGTGTTTCTGTCAATTTCAGTGTTATTGGGCCAAAACTAATGGCTTTTCATCAGAACCGATGCAGACTCACCCAAAAGGCTCGGCTGCGCTGGCAGGGTCAGGGCGCACACCGTACATGCATTTTCATGTGTTTCTGTCAATTTCAGTGTTATTGGGCCCAAACCAGTCGCTTTTCATCAGAACCGATGCAGACTCACCCAAAAGGCTCGGCTGCGCTGGCAGGGTCACGGCGCGCACCGTTACATGCATTTTCATGTGTTTCTGTCAATTTCAGTGTTATTGGGCCCAAACTAGTCGTTTTTCATCAGAACCGATGCAGACTCACCCAAAAGGCTCGGCTGCGCTGGCAGGGTCCGGGCGCACACCGTACATGCATTTTCATGTGTTTCTGTCAATTTCAGTGTTATTGGGCCTAAACTAGACGCTTTTCATCAGAACCGATGCAGACTCACCCAAAAGGCTCGGCTGCGCTGGCAGGGTCACGGCGCACACCGTACATGCATTTTCATGTGTTTCTGTCAATTTCAGTGTTATTGGGCCCAAACTAGTCGCTTTTCATCAGAACCGATGCAGACTCACCCTAAAGCCTCGGCTGCGCTGGCAGGGTCGCGGCGCACACCGTTACATGCATTTTCATGTTTTTCTGTCAATTTCAGTGTTATTGGGCCTAAACTAGTCGCTTTTCATCAGAACCGATGCAGACTCACCCTAAAGGCTCGGCTGCGCTGGCAGGGTCACGGCGCACACCGTTACATGCATTTTCATGTTTTTCTTTCAATTTCAGTGTTATTGGGCCTCAACTAGTCGCTTTTCATCAGAACCGATGCAGACTCACCCAAAAGGCTCGGCTGCGCTGGCAGGGTCATGGCGCACACCGTACATGCATTTTCATGTGTTTCTGTCAATTTCAGTGTTATTGGGCCCAAACTAGTCGCTTTTCATCAGAACTGATGCAGACTCACCCAAAAGGCTCGGCTGCGCTGGCAGGGTCACGGCGCACACCGTACATGCATTTTCATGTGTTTCTGTCAATTTCAGTGTTATTGGGCCCAAACTAATGGCTTTTCATCAGAACCGATGCAGACTCACCCAAAAGGCTCGGCTGCGCTGGCAGGGTTAGGGCGCACACCGTACATGCATTTTCATGTGTTTCTGTCAATTTCAGTGTTATTGGGCCCAAACCAGTCGCTTTTCATCAGAACCGATGCAGACTCACCCAAAAGGCTCGGCTGCGCTGGCAGGGTCACGGCGCGCACCGTTACATGCATTTTCATGTCTTTCTGTCAATTTCAGTATTATTGGGCCCAAACTAGTCGCTTTTCATCAGAACCGATGCAGACTCACCCAAAAGGCTCGGCTGCGCTGGCAGGGTCAGGGCGCACACCGTACATGCATTTTCATGTGTTTCTGTCAATTTCAGTGTTATTGGGCCCAAACTAGTGGCTTTTCATCAGAACCGATGCAGACTCACCCAAAAGGCTCGGCTGCGCTGGCAGGGTCACGGCGCACACCGTTACATGCATTTTCATGTTTTTCTGTCAATTTCAGTGTTATTGGGCCCAAACTAGTCGCTTTTCATCAGAACTGACGCAGACTCACCCAAAAGGCTGGGCTGCGCTGGCAGGGTCACGGCGCACACCGTACATGCATTTTCATGTGTTTCTGTCAATTTCAGTGTTATTGGGCCAAAACTAATGGCTTTTCATCAGAACCGATGCAGACTCACCCAAAAGGCTCGGCTGCGCTGGCAGGGTCAGGGCGCACACCGTACATGCATTTTCATGTGTTTCTGTCAATTTCAGTGTTATTGGGCCCAAACCAGTCGCTTTTCATCAGAACCGATGCAGACTCACCCAAAAGGCTCGGCTGCGCTGGCAGGGTCACGGCGCGCACCGTTACATGCATTTTCATGTGTTTCTGTCAATTTCAGTGTTATTGGGCCCAAACTAGTCGTTTTTCATCAGAACCGATGCAGACTCACCCAAAAGGCTCGGCTGCGCTGGCAGGGTCCGGGCGCACACCGTACATGCATTTTCATGTGTTTCTGTCAATTTCAGTGTTATTGGGCCTAAACTAGACGCTTTTCATCAGAACCGATGCAGACTCACCCAAAAGGCTCGGCTGCGCTGGCAGGGTCACGGCGCACACCGTACATGCATTTTCATGTGTTTCTGTCAATTTCAGTGTTATTTGGCCCAAACTAGTCGCTTTTCATCAGAACCGATGCAGACTCACCCTAAAGCCTCGGCTGCGCTGGCAGGGTCGCGGCGCACACCGTTACATGCATTTTCATGTTTTTCTGTCAATTTCAGTGTTATTGGGCCTAAACTAGTCGCTTTTCATCAGAATTGATGCAGACTCACCCAAAAGGCTCGGCTGCGCTGGCAGGATCACGGCGCACACCGTACATGCATTTTCATGTGTTTCTGTCAATTTCAGTGTTATTGGGCCTAAACTAGTCGCTTTTCATCAGAACCGATGCAGACTCACCCAAAAGGCTCGGCTGCGCTGGCAGAGTCACGGCGCACACCGTACATGCATTTTCATGTGTTTCTGTCAATTTCAGTGTTATTGGGCCCAAACTAGTCGCTTTTCATCAGAACCGATGCGGACTCACCCTAAAGCCTCGGCTGCGCTGGCAGGGTCACGGCTCACACCGTACATGCATTTTCATGTGTTTCTGTCAATTTCAGTGTTATTGTGCCCAAACTAGTCGCATTTCATCAGAACCGATGCAGACTCACCCAAAAGGCTCGGCTGCGCTGGAAGGGTCACGGCGCACACCGTTCATGCATTTTCATGTGTTTCTGTCAATTTCAGTGTTATTGGGCCCAAACCAGTCGCTTTTCATCAGAACCGATGCAGACTCACCCAAAAGGCTCGGCTGCGCTGGCAGGGTCACGGCGCGCACCGTTACATGCATTTTCATGTGTTTCTGTCAATTTCAGTGTTATTGGGCCCAAACTAGTCGTTTTTCATCAGAACCGATGCAGACTCACCCAAAAGGCTCGGCTGCGCTGGCAGGGTCCGGGCGCACACCGTACATGCATTTTCATGTGTTTCTGTCAATTTCAGTGTTATTGGGCCTAAACTAGACGCTTTTCATCAGAACCGATGCAGACTCACCCAAAAGGCTCGGCTGCGCTGGCAGGGTCACGGCGCACACCGTACATGCATTTTCATGTGTTTCTGTCAATTTCAGTGTTATTGGGCCCAAACTAGTCGCTTTTCATCAGAACCGATGCAGACTCACCCTAAAGCCTCGGCTGCGCTGGCAGGGTCGCGGCGCACACCGTTACATGCATTTTCATGTTTTTCTGTCAATTTCAGTGTTATTGGGCCCAAACTAGTCGCTTTTCATCAGAACCGATGCAGACTCACCCAAAAGGCTCGGCTGCGCTGGCAGGGTCCGGTCGCACACCGTACATGCATTTTCATGTGTTTCTGTCAATTTCTGTGTTATTGGGCCTAAACTAGACGCTTTTCATCAGAACCGATGCAGACTCACCCAAAAGGCTCGGCTGCGCTGGCAGGGTCACGGCGCACACCGTACATGCATTTTCATGTGTTTCTGTCAATTTCAGTGTTATTGCGCCTAAACTAGTCGCTTTTCATCAGAACCGATGCAGACTCATCCAAAAGGCTCTGTTGCGCTGGCAGAGTCACGGCGTACACCGTACATGCATTTTCATGTGTTTCTGTCAATTTCAGTGTTATTGGGCCCAATCCAGTCGCTTTTCATCAGAACCGATGCAGACTCACCCAAAAGGCTCGGCTGCGCTGGCAGGGTCAGGGCGCACACCGTACATGCATTTTCATGTGTTTCTGTCAATTTCAGTGTTATTGGGCCAAAACTAATGGCTTTTCATCAGAACCGATGCAGACTCACCCAAAAGGCTCGGCTGCGCTGGCAGGGTCAGGGCGCACACCGTACATGCATTTTCATGTGTTTCTGTCAATTTCAGTGTTATTGGGCCTAAACTAGACGCTTTTCATCAGAACCGATGCAGACTCACCCAAAAGGCTCGGCTGCGCTGGCAGGGTCACGGCGCACACCGTACATGCATTTTCATGTGTTTCTGTCAATTTCAGTGTTATTGGGCCCAAACTAGTCGCTTTTCATCAGAACCGATGCAGACTCACCCTAAAGCCTCGGCTGCGCTGGCAGGGTCGCAGGCGCACACCGTTACATGCATTTTCATGTTTTTCTGTCAATTTCAGTGTTATTGGGCCTAAACTAGTCGCTTTTCATCAGAACTGATGCAGGCTCATCCAAAAGGCTCGGCTTCGCTGGCAGGGTCACGGCGCACACCGTACATGCATTTTCATGTGTTTCTGTCAATTTCAGTGTTATTGGGCCCAATCCAGTCGCTTCTCATCAGAACCGATGCAGACTCACCCAAAAGGCTCGGCTGCGCTGGCAGGGTCAGGGCGCACACCGTACATGCATTTTCATGTGTTTCTGTCAATTTCAGTGTTACTGGGCCCAAACTAGTCGCTTTTCATCAGAACCGATGCAGACTCACCCTAAAGCCTCGGCTGCGCTGGCAGGGTCGCGGCGCACACCGTTACATGCATTTTCATGTTTTTCTGTCAATTTCAGTGTTATTGGGCCTAAACTAGTCGCTTTTCATCAGAACCGATGCAGACTCACCCAAAAGGCTCGGCTGCGCTGGCAGGGTCACGGCGCACACCGTTACATGCATTTTCATGTTTTTCTTTCAATTTCAGTGTTATTGGGCCTCAACTAGTCGCTTTTCATCAGAACCGATGCAGACTCACCCAAAAGGCTCGGCTGCGCTGGCAGGGTCATGGCGCACACCGTACATGCATTTTCATGTGTTTCTGTCAATTTCAGTGTTATTGGGCCCAAACTAGTCGCTTTTCATCAGAACTGATGCAGACTCACCCAAAAGGCTCGGCTGCGCTGGCAGGGTCACGGCGCACACCGTACATGCATTTTCATGTCTTTCTGTCAATTTCAGTGTTATTGGGCCCAAACTAATGGCTTTTCATCAGAACCGATGCAGACTCACCCAAAAGGCTCGGCTGCGCTGGCAGGGTTAGGGCGCACACCGTACATGCATTTTCATGTGTTTCTGTCAATTTCAGTGTTATTGGGCCCAAACCAGTCGCTTTTCATCAGAACCGATGCAGACTCACCCAAAAGGCTCGGCTGCGCTGGCAGGGTCACGGCGCGCACCGTTACATGCATTTTCATGTCTTTCTGTCAATTTCAGTATTATTGGGCCCAAACTAGTCGCTTTTCATCAGAACCGATGCAGACTCACCCAAAAGGCTCGGCTGCGCTGGCAGGGTCAGGGCGCACACCGTACATGCATTTTCATGTGTTTCTGTCAATTTCAGTGTTATTGGGCCCAAACTAGTGGCTTTTCATCAGAACCGATGCAGACTCACCCAAAAGGCTCGGCTGCGCTGGCAGGGTCACGGCGCACACCGTACATGCATTTTCATGTGTTTCTGTCAATTTCAGTGTTATTGGGCCAAAACTAATGGCTTTTCATCAGAACCGATGCAGACTCACCCAAAAGGCTCGGCTGCGCTGGCAGGGTCAGGGCGCACACCGTACATGCATTTTCATGTGTTTCTGTCAATTTCAGTGTTATTGGGCCCAAACCAGTCGCTTTTCATCAGAACCGATGCAGACTCACCCAAAAGGCTCGGCTGCGCTGGCAGGGTCACGGCGCGCACCGTTACATGCATTTTCATGTGTTTCTGTCAATTTCAGTGTTATTGGGCCCAAACTAGTCGTTTTTCATCAGAACCGATGCAGACTCACCCAAAAGGCTCGGCTGCGCTGGCAGGGTCCGGGCGCACACCGTACATGCATTTTCATGTGTTTCTGTCAATTTCAGTGTTATTGGGCCTAAACTAGACGCTTTTCATCAGAACCGATGCAGACTCACCCAAAAGGCTCGGCTGCGCTGGCAGGGTCACGGCGCACACCGTACATGCATTTTCATGTGTTTCTGTCAATTTCAGTGTTATTGGGCCCAAACTAGTCGCTTTTCATCAGAACCGATGCAGACTCACCCTAAAGCCTCGGCTGCGCTGGCAGGGTCGCGGCGCACACCGTTACATGCATTTTCTTGTTTTTCTGTCAATTTCAGTGTTATTGGGCCTAAACTAGTCGCTTTTCATCAGAATTGATGCAGACTCACCCAAAAGGCTCGGCTGCGCTGGCAGGATCACGGCGCACACCGTACATGCATTTTCATGTGTTTCTGTCAATTTCAGTGTTATTGGGCCTAAACTAGTCGCTTTTCATCAGAACCGATGCAGACTCACCCAAAAGGCTCGGCTGCGCTGGCAGAGTCACGGCGCACACCGTACATGCATTTTCATGTGTTTCTGTCAATTTCAGTGTTATTGGGCCCAAACTAGTCGCTTTTCATCAGAACCGATGCGGACTCACCCTAAAGCCTCGGCTGCGCTGGCAGGGTCACGGCTCACACCGTACATGCATTTTCATGTGTTTCTGTCAATTTCAGTGTTATTGTGCCCAAACTAGTCGCATTTCATCAGAACCGATGCAGACTCACCCAAAAGGCTCGGCTGCGCTGGAAGGGTCACGGCGCACACCGTTCATGCATTTTCATGTGTTTCTGTCAATTTCAGTGTTATTGGGCCCAAACCAGTCGCTTTTCATCAGAACCGATGCAGACTCACCCAAAAGGCTCGGCTGCGCTGGCAGGGTCACGGCGCGCACCGTTACATGCATTTTCATGTGTTTCTGTCAATTTCAGTGTTATTGGGCCCAAACTAGTCGTTTTTCATCAGAACCGATGCAGACTCACCCAAAAGGCTCGGCTGCGCTGGCAGGGTCCGGGCGCACACCGTACATGCATTTTCATGTGTTTCTGTCAATTTCAGTGTTATTGGGCCTAAACTAGACGCTTTTCATCAGAACCGATGCAGACTCACCCAAAAGGCTCGGCTGCGCTGGCAGGGTCACGGCGCACACCGTACATGCATTTTCATGTGTTTCTGTCAATTTCAGTGTTATTGGGCCCAAACTAGTCGCTTTTCATCAGAACCGATGCAGACTCACCCTAAAGCCTCGGCTGCGCTGGCAGGGTCGCGGCGCACACCGTTACATGCATTTTCATGTTTTTCTGTCAATTTCAGTGTTATTGGGCCCAAACTAGTCGCTTTTCATCAGAACCGATGCAGACTCACCCAAAAGGCTCGGCTGCGCTGGCAGGGTCCGGTCGCACACCGTACATGCATTTTCATGTGTTTCTGTCAATTTCTGTGTTATTGGGCCTAAACTAGACGCTTTTCATCAGAACCGATGCAGACTCACCCAAAAGGCTCGGCTGCGCTGGCAGGGTCACGGCGCACACCGTACATGCATTTTCATGTGTTTCTGTCAATTTCAGTGTTATTGCGCCTAAACTAGTCGCTTTTCATCAGAACCGATGCAGACTCATCCAAAAGGCTCTGTTGCGCTGGCAGAGTCACGGCGTACACCGTACATGCATTTTCATGTGTTTCTGTCAATTTCAGTGTTATTGGGCCCAATCCAGTCGCTTTTCATCAGAACCGATGCAGACTCACCCAAAAGGCTCGGCTGCGCTGGCAGGGTCAGGGCGCACACCGTACATGCATTTTCATGTGTTTCTGTCAATTTCAGTGTTATTGGGCCAAAACTAATGGCTTTTCATCAGAACCGATGCAGACTCACCCAAAAGGCTCGGCTGCGCTGGCAGGGTCAGGGCGCACACCGTACATGCATTTTCATGTGTTTCTGTCAATTTCAGTGTTATTGGGCCTAAACTAGACGCTTTTCATCAGAACCGATGCAGACTCACCCAAAAGGCTCGGCTGCGCTGGCAGGGTCACGGCGCACACCGTACATGCATTTTCATGTGTTTCTGTCAATTTCAGTGTTATTGGGCCCAAACTAGTCGCTTTTCATCAGAACCGATGCAGACTCACCCTAAAGCCTCGGCTGCGCTGGCAGGGTCGCAGGCGCACACCGTTACATGCATTTTCATGTTTTTCTGTCAATTTCAGTGTTATTGGGCCTAAACTAGTCGCTTTTCATCAGAACTGATGCAGGCTCATCCAAAAGGCTCGGCTTCGCTGGCAGGGTCACGGCGCACACCGTACATGCATTTTCATGTGTTTCTGTCAATTTCAGTGTTATTGGGCCCAATCCAGTCGCTTCTCATCAGAACCGATGCAGACTCACCCAAAACGCTCGGCTGCGCTGGCAGGGTCAGGGCGCACACCGTACATGCATTTTCATGTGTTTCTGTCAATTTCAGTGTTACTGGGCCCAAACTAGTCGCTTTTCATCAGAACCGATGCAGACTCACCCTAAAGCCTCGGCTGCGCTGGCAGGGTCGCGGCGCACACCGTTACATGCATTTTCATGTTTTTCTGTCAATTTCAGTGTTATTGGGCCTAAACTAGTCGCTTTTCATCAGAACCGATGCAGACTCACCCAAAAGGCTCGGCTGCGCTGGCAGGGTCACGGCGCACACCGTTACATGCATTTTCATGTTTTTCTTTCAATTTCAGTGTTATTGGGCCTCAACTAGTCGCTTTTCATCAGAACCGATGCAGACTCACCCAAAAGGCTCGGCTGCGCTGGCAGGGTCATGGCGCACACCGTACATGCATTTTCATGTGTTTCTGTCAATTTCAGTGTTATTGGGCCCAAACTAGTCGCTTTTCATCAGAACTGATGCAGACTCACCCAAAAGGCTCGGCTGCGCTGGCAGGGTCACGGCGCACACCGTACATGCATTTTCATGTGTTTCTGTCAATTTCAGTGTTATTGGGCCCAAACCAGTCGCTTTTCATCAGAACCGATGCAGACTCACCCAAAAGGCTCGGCTGCGCTGGCAGGGTCACGGCGCGCACCGTTACATGCATTTTCATGTGTTTCTGTCAATTTCAGTGTTATTGGGCCCAAACTAGTCGTTTTTCATCAGAACCGATGCAGACTCACCCAAAAGGCTCGGCTGCGCTGGCAGGGTCCGGGCGCACACCGTACATGCATTTTCATGTGTTTCTGTCAATTTCAGTGTTATTGGGCCTAAACTAGACGCTTTTCATCAGAACCGATGCAGACTCACCCAAAAGGCTCGGCTGCGCTGGCAGGGTCACGGCGCACACCGTACATGCATTTTCATGTGTTTCTGTCAATTTCAGTGTTATTGGGCCCAAACTAGTCGCTTTTCATCAGAACCGATGCAGACTCACCCTAAAGCCTCGGCTGCGCTGGCAGGGTCGCGGCGCACACCGTTACATGCATTTTCATGTTTTTCTGTCAATTTCAGTGTTATTGGGCCTAAACTAGTCGCTTTTCATCAGAACTGATGCAGACTCACCCAAAAGGCTCGGCTGCGCTGGCAGGATCACGGCGCACACCGTACATGCATTTTCATGTGTTTCTGTCAATTTCAGTGTTATTGGGCCTAAACTAGTGGCTTTTCATCAGAACCGATGCAGACTCACCCAAAAGGCTCGGCTGCGCTGGCAGAGTCACGGCGCACACCGTACATGCATTTTCATGTGTTTCTGTCAATTTCAGTGTTATTGGGCCCAAACTAGTCGCTTCTCATCAGAACCGATGCGGACTCACCCTAAAGCCTCGGCTGCGCTGGCAGGGTCACGGCTCACACCGTTACATGCATTTTAATGTTTTTCTGTCAATTTCAGTGTTATTGGGCCTAAACTAGTGGCTTTTCATCAGAACCGATGCAGACTCACCCAAAAGGCTCGGCTGCGCTGGCAGGGTCAGGGCGCACACCGTACATGCATTTTCATGTGTTTCTGTCAATTTCAGTGTTATTGGGCCCAAACTAGTCGCATTTCATCAGAACCGATGCAGACTCACCCAAAAGGCTCGGCTGCGCTGGAAGGGTCACGGCGCACACCGTACATGCATTTTCATGTGTTTCTGTCAATTTCAGTGTTATTGGGCCCAAACCAGTCGCTTTTCATCAGAACCGATGCAGACTCACCCAAAAGGCTCGGCTGCGCTGGCAGGGTCACGGCGCGCACCGTTACATGCATTTTCATGTGTTTCTGTCAATTTCAGTGTTATTGGGCCCAAACTAGTCGTTTTTCATCAGAACCGATGCAGACTCACCCAAAAGGCTCGGCTGCGCTGGCAGGGTCCGGGCGCACACCGTACATGCATTTTCATGTGTTTCTGTCAATTTCAGTGTTATTGGGCCTAAACTAGACGCTTTTCATCAGAACCGATGCAGACTCACCCAAAAGGCTCGGCTGCGCTGGCAGGGTCACGGCGCACACCGTACATGCATTTTCATGTGTTTCTGTCAATTTCAGTGTTATTGGGCCCAAACTAGTCGCTTTTCATCAGAACCGATGCAGACTCACCCTAAAGCCTCGGCTGCACTGGCAGGGTCGCGGCGCACACCGTTACATGCATTTTCATGTTTTTCTGTCAATTTCAGTGTTATTGGGCCCAAACTAGTCGCTTTTCATCAGAACCGATGCAGACTCACCCAAAAGGCTCGGCTGCGCTGGCAGGGTCACGGCGCACACCGTACATGCATTTTCATGTGTTTCTGTCAATTTCAGTGTTATTGGGCCAAAACTAATGGCTTTTCATCAGAACCGATGCAGACTCACCCAAAAGGCTCGGCTGCGCTGGCAGGGTCAGGGCGCACACCGTACATACATTTTCATGTGTTTCTGTCAATTTCAGTGTTATTGGGCCTAAACTAGACGCTTTTCATCAGAACCGATGCAGACTCACCCAAAAGGCTCGGCTGCGCTGGCAGGGTCACGGCGCACACCGTACATGCATTTTCATGTGTTTCTGTCAATTTCAGTGTTATTGGGCCCAAACTAGTCTTTTTTCATCAGAACCGATGCAGACTCACCCTAAAGCCTCGGCTGCGCTGGCAGGGTCGCGGCGCACACCGTTACATGCATTTTCATGTGTTTCTGTCAATTTCAGTGTTATTGGGCCCAAACTAGTCGCTTTTCATCAGAACCGAGGCAGACTCACCCTAAAGCCTCGGCTGCGCTGGCAGGGTCGTGGCGCACACCGTTACATGCATTTTCATGTTTTTCTGTCAATTTCAGTGTTATTGGGCCTAAACTAGTCGCTTTTCATCAGAACTGATGCAGACTCACCCAAAAGGCTCGGCTGCGCTGGCAGGATCACGGCGCACACCGTACATGCATTTTCATGTGTTTCTGTCAATTTCAGTGTTATTGGGCCTAAACTAGTCGCTTTTCATCAGAACCGATGCAGACTCACCCAAAAGCCTCGGCTGCGCTGGCAGGGTCACGGCGCTCACCGTACATGCATTTTCATGTGTTTCTGTCAATTTCAGTGTTATTGGGCCTAAACTAGTCGCTTTTCATCAGAACCGATGCAGACTCACCCAAAAGGCTCGGCTGCGCTGGCAGAGTCACGGCGCACACCGTACATGCATTTTCATGTGTTTCTGTCAATTTCAGTGTTATTGGGCCCAATCCAGTCGCTTCTCATCAGAACCGATGCAGACTCACCCAAAAGGCTCGGCTGCGCTGGCAGGGTCACGGCGCACACCGTACATGCATTTTCATGTGTTTCTGTCAATTTCAGTGTTATTGGGCCAAAACTAATGGCTTTTCATCAGAACCGATGCAGACTCACCCAAAACGCTCGGCTGCGCTGGCAGGGTCACGGCGCGCACCGTTACATGCATTTTCATGTGTTTCTGTCAATTTCAGTGTTATTGGGCCCAAACTAGTCGTTTTTCATCAGAACCGATGCAGACTCACCCAAAAGGCTCGGCCACGTTGGCAGGGTCCGGGCGCACACCGTACATGCATTTCCATGTGTTTCTGTCAATTTCAGTGTTATTGGGCCTAAACTAGACGCTTTTCATCAGAACCGATGCAGACTCACCCAAAAGGCTCGGCTGCGCTGGCAGGGTCACGGCGCACACCGTACATGCATTTTCATGTGTTTCTGTCAATTTCAGTGTTATTGGGCCTAAACTAGACGCTTTTCATCAGAACCGATGCAGACTCACCCAAAAGGCTCGACTACACTGGCACAGAGCCGCGTTTTGCCCAATAACACTGAAATTGACAGAAACACATGAAAATGCAGGTACGGTGTGCGCCATGACTCTGCCAGTGCAGCCGAGCGTTTTGGGTGAGTCTGCATCGGTTCTGATGAAAAGCCACTAGTTTGGGCCCAATAACACTGAAATTGACAGAAACACATGAAAATGCAGGTACGGTGTGCGCCGTGACTCTGCCACTGCAGCCGAGCGTTTTGGGTGAATCTTCATCGGTTCTGATGAAAAGCCACTAGTTTGGGCCCAATAACACTGAAATTGACAGAAACACATGAAAATGCAGGTACGGTGTGCGCCGTGACTCTGCCAGTGCAGCCGAGCGTTTTGGGTGAGTCTGCATCGGTTCTGATGAAAAGCCACTAGTTTGGGCCCAATAACACTGAAATTGACAGAAACACATGAAAATGCAGGTACGGTGTGCGCCGTGACTCTGCCAGTGCAGCCGAGCGTTTTGGGTGAGTCTTTATCGGTTCTGATGAAAAGCCACTAGTTTGGGCCCAATAACACTGAAATTGACAGAAACACATGAAAATGCAGGTACGGTGTGCGCCGTGACTCTGCCAGTGCAGCCGAGCGTTTTGGGTGAGTCTGCATCGGTTCTGATGAAAAGCCACTAGTTTGGGCCCAATAACACTGAAATTGACAGAAACACATGAAAATGCAGGTACGGTGTGCGCCGTGACTCTGCCAGTGCAGCCGAGCGTTTTGGGTGAGTCTGCATCGGTTCTGATGAAAAGCCACTAGTTTGGGCCCAATAACACTGAAATTGACATAAACACAAGAAAATGCAGGTACGGTGTGCGCCGTGACTCTGCCAGTGCAGCCGAGCGTTTTGGGTGAGTCTGCATCGGTTCTGATGAAAAGCCACTAGTTTGGGCCCAATAACACTGAAATTGACAGAAACACATGAAAATGCAGGTACGGTGTGCGCCGTGACTCTGCCAGTGCAGCCGAGCGTTTTGGGTGAGTCTGCATCGGTTCTGATGAAAAGCCACTAGTTTGGGCCCAATAACACTGAAATTGACAGAAACACATGAAAATGCAGGTACGGTGTGCGCCGTGACTCTGCCAGTGCAGCCGAGCGTTTTGGGTGAGTCTGCATCGGTTCTGATGAAAAGCCACTATTTTGGGCCCAATAACACCGAAATTGACAGAAACACATGTAAATGCAGGTACGGTGTGCGCCGTGACTCTGCCAGTGCAGCCGAGCGTTTTGGGTGAGTCTGCATCGGTTCTGATGAAAAGCCACTAGTTTGGGCCCAATAACACCGAAATTGACAGAAACACATGAAAATGCAGGTACGGTGTGCGCCGTGACTCTGCCAGTGCAGCCGAGCGTTTTGGGTGAGTCTGCATCGGTTCTGATGAAAAGCCACTAGTTTGGGCCCAATAACACTGAAATTGACAGAAACACATGAAAATGCAGGTACGGTGTGCGCCGTGACTCTGCCAGTGCAGCCGAGCGTTTTGGGTGAGTCTGCATCGGTTCTGATGAAAAGCCACTAGTTTGGGCCCAATAACACTGAAATTGACAGAAACACATGAAAATGCAGGTAGGGTGTGCGCCGTGACTCTGCCAGTGCAGCCGAGCGTTTTGGGTGAGTCTGCATCGGTTCTGATGAAAAGCCACTAGTTTGGGCCCAATAACACTGAAATTGACAGAAACACATGAAAATGCAGGTACGGTGTGCGCCGTGACTCTACCAGCGCAGCCGAGCGTTTTGGGTGAGTCTGCATCGGTTCTGATGAAAAGCCACTAGTTTGGGCCCAATAACACTGAAATTGACATAAACACAAGAAATTGCAGGTACGGTGTGCGCCGTGACTCTGCCAGTGCAGCCGAGCGTTTTGGGTGAGTCTGCATCGGTTCTGATGAAAAGCCACTAGTTTGGGCCCAATAACACTGAAATTGACAGAAACACATGAAAATGCAGGTACGGTGTGCGCCGTGACTCTGCCAGCGCAGCCGAGCGTTTTGGGTGAGTCTGCAACGGTTCTGATGAAAAGCCACTAGTTTGGGCCCAATAACACTGAAATTGACAGAAACACATGAAAATGCAGGTACGGTGTGCGCCGTGACTCTGCCAGTGCAGCTGAGCGTTTTGGGTGAGTCTGCATCGGTTCTGATGAAAAGCCACTAGTTTGGGCCCAATAACACTGAAATTGACAGAAACACATGAAAATGCAGATACGGTGTGCGTCGTGACTCTGCCACTGCAGCCGAGCGTTTTGGGTGAGTCTGCATCGGTTCTGATGAAAAGCGACTAGTTTGGGCCCAATAACACTGAAATTGACAGAAACACATGAAAATGCAGGTAGGGTGTGCGCCGTGACTCTGCCAGTGCAGCCGAGCGTTTTGGGTGAGTCTGCATCGGTTCTGATGAAAAGCCACTAGTTTGGGCCCAATAACACTGAAATTGACAGAAACACATGAAAATGCAGGTACGGTGTGCGCCGTTACTCTGCCAGTGCAGCCGAGCGTTTTGGGTGAGTCTGCATCGGTTCTGATGAAAAGCCACTAGTTTGGGCCCAATAACACCGAAATTGACAGAAACACATGTAAATGCAGGTACGGTGTGCGCCGTGACTCTGCCAGTGCAGCCGAGCGTTTTGGGTGAGTCTGCATCGGTTCTGATGAAAAGCCACTAGTTTGGGCCCAATAACACCGAAATTGACAGAAACACATGAAAATGCAGGTACGGTGTGCGCCGTGACTCTGCCAGTGCAGCCGAGCGTTTTGGGTGAGTCTGCATCGGTTCTGATGAAAAGTCACTAGTTTGGGCCCAATAACACTGAAATTGACAGAAACACATGAAAATGCAGGTACGGTGTGCGCCATGACTCTGCCAGTGCAGCCGAGCGTTTTGGGTGAGTCTGCATCGGTTCTGATGAAAAGCCACTAGTTTGGGCCCAATAACACTGAAATTGACAGAAACACATGAAAATGCAGGTACGGTGTGCGCCGTGACTCTGCCAGTGCAGCCGAGCGTTTTGGGTGAGTCTGCATCGGTTCTGATGAAAAGCCACTAGTTTGGGCCCAATAACACTGAAATTGACAGAAACACATGAAAATACAGGTACGGTGTGCGCCGTGACTCTGCCAGTGCAGCCGAGCGTTTTGGGTGAGTCTGCATCGGTTCTGATGAAAAGCCACTAGTTTGGGCCCAATAACACTGAAATTGACAGAAACACATGAAAATGCAGGTACGGTGTGCGCCGTGACTCTGCCAGTGCAGCCGAGCGTTTTGGGTGAGTCTTCATCGGTTCTGATGAAAAGCCACTAGTTTGGGCCCAATAACACTGAAATTGACAGAAACACATGAAAATGCAGGTACGGTGTGCGCCGTGACTCTGCCAGCGCAGCCGAGCGTTTTGGGTGAGTCTGCATCGGTTCTGATGAAAAGCCACTAGTTTGGGCCCAATAACACTGAAATTGACATAAACACAAGAAAATGCAGGTACGGTGTGCGCCGTGACTCTGCCAGTGCAGCCGAGCGTTTTGGGTGAGTCTGCATCGGTTCTGATGAAAAGCCACTAGTTTGGGCCCAATAACTCTGAAATTGACAGAAACACATGAAAATGCAGGTACGGTGTGCGCCGTGACTCTGCCAGTGCAGCCGAGCGTTTTGGGTGAGTCTGCATCGGTTCTGATGAAAAGCCACTAGTTTGGGCCCAATAACACCGAAATTGACAGAAACACATGTAAATGCAGGTACGGTGTGCGCCGTGACTCTGCCAGTGCAGCCGAGCGTTTTGGGTGAGTCTGCATCGGTTCTGATGAAAAGCCACTAGTTTGGGCCCAATAACACTGAAATTGACTGAAACACATGAAAATGCAGGTACGGTGTGCGCCGTGACTCTGCCAGTGCAGCCGAGCTTTTTGGGTGAGTCTGCATCGGTTCTGATGAAAAGCCACTAGTTTGGGCCCAATAACACTGAAATTGACATAAACACAAGAAAATGCATGTACGGTGTGCGCCGTGACTCTGCCAGTGCAGCCGAGCGTTTTGGGTGAGTCTGCATCGGTTCTGATGAAAAGCCACTAGTTTGGGCCCAATAACACTGAAATTGACAGAAACACATGAAAATGCAGGTACGGTGTGCGCCGTGACTCTGCCACTGCAGCCGAGCGTTTTGGGTGAATCTTCATCGGTTCTGATGAAAAGCCACTAGTTTGGGCCCAATAACACTGAAATTGACAGAAACACATGAAAATGCATGTACGGTGTGCGCCGTGACTCTGCCAGTGCAGCCGAGCTTTTTGGGTGAGTCTGCATCGGTTCTGATGAAAAGCCACTAGTTTGGGCCCAATAACACTGAAATTGACAGAAACACATGAAAATGCAGGTACGGTGTGCGCCGTGACTCTGCCAGTGCAGCCGAGCGTTTTGGGTGAGTCTGCATCGGTTCTGATGAAAAGCCACTAGTTTGGGCCCAATAACACTGAAATTGACAGAAACACATGAAAATGCAGGTAGGGTGTGCGCCGTGACTCTGCCAGTGCAGCCGAGCGTTTTGGGTGAGCCTGCATCGGTTCTGATGAAAAGCCACTAGTTTGGGCCCAATAACACTGAAATTGACAGAAACACATGAAAATGCAGGTACGGTGTGCGCCGTGACTCTGCCAGTGCAGCCGAGCGTTTTGGGTGAGTCTGCATAGGTTCTGATGAAAAGCCACTAGTTTGGGCCCAATAACACCGAAATTGACAGAAACACATGAAAATGCAGGTACGGTGTGCGCCGTGACTCTGCCAGTGCAGCCGAGCGTTTTGGGTGAGTCTGCATCGGTTCTGATGAAAAGCCACTATTTTGGGCCCAATAACACCGAAATTGACAGAAACACATGTAAATGCAGGTACGGTGTGCGCCGTGACTCTGCCAGTGCAGCCGAGCGTTTTGGGTGAGTCTGCATCGGTTCTGATGAAAAGCCACTAGTTTGGGCCCAATAACACCGAAATTGACAGACACACATGTAAATGCATGTACGGTGTGCGCCGTGACTCTGCCAGTGCAGCCAAGCGTTTTGGGTGAGTCTGCATCGGTTCTGATGAAAAGCCACTAGTTTGGGCCCAATAACACTGAAATTGACATAAACACAAGAAAATGCATGTACGGTGTGCGCCGTGACTCTGCCAGTGCAGCCGAGCGTTTTGGGTGAGTCTGCATCGGTTCTGATGAAAAGCCACTAGTTTGGGCCCAATAACACTGAAATTGACAGAAACACATGAAAATGCAGGTACGGTGTGCGCCGTGACTCTGCCACTGCAGCCGAGCGTTTTGGGTGAATCTTCATCGGTTCTGATGAAAAGCCACTAGTTTGGGCCCAATAACACTGAAATTGACAGAAACACATGAAAATGCAGGTACGGTGTGCGCCGTGACTCTGCCAGTGCAGCCGAGCTTTTTGGGTGAGTCTGCATCGGTTCTGATGAAAAGCCACTAGTTTGGGCCCAATAACACTGAAATTGACAGAAACACATGAAAATGCAGGTACGGTGTGCGCCGTGACTCTGCCAGTGCAGCCGAGCGTTTTGGGTGAGTCTGCATCGGTTCTGATGAAAAGCCACTAGTTTGGGCCCAATAACACTGAAATTGACAGAAACACATGAAAATGCAGGAAGGGGGGTGCGCCGTGACTCTGCCAGTGCAGCCGAGCGTTTTGGGTGAGCCTGCATCGGTTCTGATGAAAAGCCACTAGTTTGGGCCCAATAACACTGAAATTGACAGAAACACATGAAAATGCAGGTACGGTGTGCGCCGTGACTCTGCCAGCGCAGCCGAGCGTTTTGGGTGAGTCTGCATCGGTTCTGATGAAAAGCCACTAGTTCGGGCCCAATAACACTGAAATTGACATAAACACAAGAAATTGCAGGTACGGTGTGCGCCGTGACTCTGCCAGTGCAGCCGAGCGTTTTGGGTGAGTCTGCATCGGTTCTGATGAAAAGCCACTAGTTTGGGCCCAATAACACTGAAATTGACAGAAACACATGAAAATGCAGGTACGGTGTGCGCCGTGACTCTGCCAGTGCAGCCGAGCGTTTTGGGTGAGTCTGCATCGGTTCTGATGAAAAGCCACTAGTTTGGGCCCAATAACACTGAAATTGACAGAAACACATGAAAATGCAGGTACGGTGTGCGCCGTGACTCTGCCAGTGCAGCCGAGCGTTTTGGGTGAGTCTGCATCGGTTCTGATGAAAAGCCACTAGTTTGGGCCCAATAACACTGAAATTGACATAAACACAAGAAAATGCATGTACGGTGTGCGCCGTGACTCTGCCAGTGCAGCCGAGCGTTTTGGGTGAGTCTGCATCGGTTCTGATGAAAAGCCACTAGTTTGGGCCCAATAACACTGAAATTGACAGAAACACATGAAAATGCAGGTACGGTGTGCGCCGTGACTCTGCCACTGCAGCCGAGCGTTTTGGGTGAATCTTCATCGGTTCTGATGAAAAGCCACTACTTTGGGCCCAATAACACTGAAATTGACAGAAACACATGAAAATGCAGGTACGGTGTGCGCCGTGACTCTGCCAGTGCAGCCGAGCTTTTTGGGTGAGTCTGCATCGGTTCTGATGAAAAGCCACTAGTTTGGGCCCAATAACACTGAAATTGACAGAAACACATGAAAATGCAGGTACGGTGTGCGCCGTGACTCTGCCAGTGCAGCCGAGCGTTTTGGGTGAGTCTGCATCGGTTCTGATGAAAAGCCACTAGTTTGGGCCCAATAACACTGAAATTGACAGAAACACATGAAAATGCAGGTACGGTGTGCGCCGTGACTCTGCCAGTGCAGCCGAGCGTTTTGGGTGAGCCTGCATCGGTTCTGATGAAAAGCCACTAGTTTGGGCCCAATAACACTGAAATTGACAGAAACACATGAAAATGCAGGTACGGTGTGCGCCGTGACTCTGCCAGCGCAGCCGAGCGTTTTGGGTGAGTCTGCATCGGTTCTGATGAAAAGCCACTAGTTTGGGCCAATAACACTGAAATTGACATAAACACAAGAAATTGCAGGTACGGTGTGCGCCGTGACTCTGCCAGTGCAGCCGAACGTTTTGGGTGAGTCTGCATCGGTTCTGATGAAAAGCCACTAGTTTGGGCCCAATAACACTGAAATTGACAGAAACACATGAAAATGCAGGTACGGTGTGCGCCGTGACTCTGCCAGTGCAGCCGAGCGTTTTGGGTGAGTCTGCATCGGTTCTGATGAAAAGCCACTAGTTTGGGCCCAATAACACCGAAATTGACAGAAACACATGAAAATGCAGGTACGGTGTGCGCCGTGACTCTGCCAGTGCAGCCGAGCGTTTTGGGTGAGTCTGCATCGGTTCTGATGAAAAGCCACTATTTTGGGCCCAATGACACCGAAATTGACAGAAACACATGTAAATGCAGGTACGGTGTGCGCCGTGACTCTGCCAGTGCAGCCGAGCGTTTTGGGTGAGTCTGCATCGGTTCTGATGAAAAGCCACTAGTTTGGGCCCAATAACACTGAAATTGACAGAAACACATGAAAATGCAGGTACGGTGTGCGCCGTGACTCTGCCAGTGCAGCCGAGCGTTTTGGGTGAGTCTGCATCGGTTCTGATGAAAAGCCACTATTTTGGGCCCAATAACACCGAAATTGACAGACACACATGTAAATGCAGGTACGGTGTGCGCCGTGACTCTGCCAGTGCAGCCAAGCGTTTTGGGTGAGTCTGCATCGGTTCTGATGAAAAGCCACTAGTTTGGGCCCAATAACACTGAAATTGACATAAACACAAGAAAATGCATGTACGGTGTGCGCCGTGACTCTGCCAGTGCAGCCAAGCGTTTTGGGTGAGTCTGCATCGGTTCTGATGAAAAGCCACTAGTTTGGGCCCAATAACACTGAAATTGACATAAACACAAGAAAATGCATGTACGGTGTGCGCCGTGACTCTGCCAGTGCAGCCGAGCGTTTTGGGTGAGCCTGCATCGGTTCTGATGAAAAGCCACTAGTTTGGGCCCAATAACACTGAAATTGACAGAAACACATGAAAATGCAGGTACGGTGTGCGCCGTGACTCTGCCAGCGCAGCCGAGCGTTTTGGGTGAGTCTGCATCGGTTCTGATGAAAAGCCACTAGTTTGGGCCCAATAACACTGAAATTGACATAAACACAAGAAATTGCAGGTACGGTGTGCGCCGTGACTCTGCCAGTGCAGCCGAGCGTTTTGGGTGAGTCTGCATCGGTTCTGATGAAAAGCCACTAGTTTGGGCCCAATAACACTGAAATTGACAGAAACACATGAAAATGCAGGTACGGTGTGCGCCGTGACTCTGCCAGTGCAGCCGAGCGTTTTGGGTGAGTCTGCATCGGTTCTGATGAAAAGCCACTAGTTTGGGCCCAATAACACTGAAATTGACAGAAACACATGAAAATGCAGGTACGGTGTGCGCCGTGACTCTGCCAGTGCAGCCGAGCGTTTTGGGTGAGTCTACATCGGTTCTGATGAAAAGCCACTATTTTGGGCCCAATAACACCGAAATTGACAGAAACACATGTAAATGCAGGTACGGTGTGCGCCGTGACTCTGCCAGTGCAGCCGAGCGTTTTGGGTGAGTCTGCATCGGTTCTGATGAAAAGCCACTAGTTTGGGCCCAATAACACTGAAATTGACAGAAACACATGAAAATGCAGGTACGGTGTGCGCCGTGACTCTGCCAGTGCAGCCGAGCGTTTTGGGTGAGTCTGCATCGGTTCTGATGAAAAGCCACTATTTTGGGCCCAATAACACCGAAATTGACAGACACACATGTAAATGCAGGTACGGTGTGCGCCGTGACTCTGCCAGTGCAGCCAAGCGTTTTGGGTGAGTCTGCATCGGTTCTGATGAAAAGCCACTAGTTTGGGCCCAATAACACTGAAATTGACATAAACACAAGAAAATGCATGTACGGTGTGCGCCGTGACTCTGCCAGTGCAGCCGAGCGTTTTGGGTGAGTCTGCATCGGTTCTGATGAAAAGCCACTAGTTTGGGCCCAATAACACTGAAATTGACAGAAACACATGAAAATGCAGGTACGGTGTGCGCCGTGACTCTGCCACTGCAGCCGAGCGTTTTGGGTGAATCTTCATCGGTTCTGATGAAAAGCCACTAGTTTGGGCCCAATAACACTGAAATTGACAGAAACACATGAAAATGCAGGTACGGTGTGCGCCGTGACTCTGCCAGTGCAGCCGAGCTTTTTGGGTGAGTCTGCATCGGTTCTGATGAAAAGCCACTAGTTTGGGCCCAATAACACTGAAATTGACAGAAACACATGAAAATGCAGGTACGGTGTGCGCCGTGACTCTGCCAGTGCAGCCGAGCGTTTTGGGTGAGTCTGCATCGGTTCTGATGAAAAGCCACTAGTTTGGGCCCAATAACACTGAAATTGACAGAAACACATGAAAATGCAGGTAGGGTGTGCGCCGTGACTCTGCCAGTGCAG
Organism: Thunnus thynnus; assembly: GCF_963924715.1. NCBI lineage: Eukaryota > Metazoa > Chordata > Actinopteri > Scombriformes > Scombridae > Thunnus > Thunnus thynnus. The sequence goes on from NC_089517.1 coordinate 41,062,872, forward strand.
CCGAGCGTTTTGGGTGAGCCTGCATCGGTTCTGATGAAAAGCCACTAGTTTGGGCCCAATAACACTGAAATTGACAGAAACACATGAAAATGCAGGTACGGTGTGCGCCGTGACTCTGCCAGCGCAGCCGAGCGTTTTGGGTGAGTCTGCATCGGTTCTGATGAAAAGCCACTAGTTTGGGCCCAATAACACTGAAATTGACATAAACACAAGAAATTGCAGGTACGGTGTGCGCCGTGACTCTGCCAGTGCAGCCGAGCGTTTTGGGTGAGTCTGCATCGGTTCTGATGAAAAGCCACTAGTTTGGGCCCAATAACACTGAAATTGACAGAAACACATGAAAATGCAGGTACGGTGTGCGCCGTGACTCTGCCAGTGCAGCCGAGCGTTTTGGGTGAGTCTGCATCGGTTCTGATGAAAAGCCACTAGTTTGGGCCCAATAACACTGAAATTGACAGAAACACATGAAAATGCAGGTACGGTGTGCGCCGTGACTCTGCCAGTGCAGCCGAGCGTTTTGGGTGAGTCTGCATCGGTTCTGATGAAAAGCCACTAGTTTGGGCCCAATAACACTGAAATTGACATAAACACAAGAAAATGCATGTACGGTGTGCGCCGTGACTCTGCCAGTGCAGCCGAGCGTTTTGGGTGAGTCTGCATCGGTTCTGATGAAAAGCCACTAGTTTGGGCCCAATAACACTGAAATTGACAGAAACACATGAAAATGCAGGTACGGTGTGCGCCGTGACTCTGCCACTGCAGCCGAGCGTTTTGGGTGAATCTTCATCGGTTCTGATGAAAAGCCACTAGTTTGGGCCCAATAACACTGAAATTGACAGAAACACATGAAAATGCAGGTACGGTGTGCGCCGTGACTCTGCCAGTGCAGCCGAGCTTTTTGGGTGAGTCTGCATCGGTTCTGATGAAAAGCCACTAGTTTGGGCCCAATAACACTGAAATTGACAGAAACACATGAAAATGCAGGTACGGTGTGCGCCGTGACTCTGCCAGTGCAGCCGAGCGTTTTGGGTGAGTCTGCATCGGTTCTGATGAAAAGCCACTAGTTTGGGCCCAATAACACTGAAATTGACAGAAACACATGAAAATGCAGGTAGGGTGTGCGCCGTGACTCTGCCAGTGCAGCCGAGCGTTTTGGGTGAGCCTGCATCGGTTCTGATGAAAAGCCACTAGTTTGGGCCCAATAACACTGAAATTGACAGAAACACATGAAAATGCAGGTACGGTGTGCGCCGTGACTCTGCCAGTGCAGCCGAGCGTTTTGGGTGAGTCTGCATCGGTTCTGATGAAAAGCCACTATTTTGGGCCCAATAACACCGAAATTGACAGACACACATGTAAATGCAGGTACGGTGTGCGCCGTGACTCTGCCAGTGCAGCCGAGCGTTTTGGGTGAGTCTGCATCGGTTCTGATGAAAAGCCACTAGTTTGGGCCCAATAACACTGAAATTGACATAAACACAAGAAAATGCATGTACGGTGTGCGCCGTGACTCTGCCAGTGCAGCCGAGCGTTTTGGGTGAGTCTGCATCGGTTCTGATGAAAAGCCACTAGTTTGGGCCCAATAACACTGAAATTGACAGAAACACATGAAAATGCAGGTACGGTGTGCGCCGTGACTCTGCCACTGCAGCCGAGCCTTTTGGGTGAATCTTCATCGGTTCTGATGAAAAGCCACTAGTTTGGGCCCAATAACACTGAAATTGACAGAAACACATGAAAATGCAGGTACGGTGTGCGCCGTGACTCTGCCAGTGCAGCCGAGCTTTTTGGGTGAGTCTGCATCGGTTCTGATGAAAAGCCACTAGTTTGGGCCCAATAACACTGAAATTGACAGAAACATATGAAAATGCAGGTACGGTGTGCGCCGTGACTCTGCCAGTGCAGCCGAGCGTTTTGGGTGAGTCTGCATCGGTTCTGATGAAAAGCCACTAGTTTGGGCCCAATAACACTGAAATTGACAGAAACACATGAAAATGCAGGTAGGGTGTGCGCCGTGACTCTGCCAGTGCAGCCGAGCGTTTTGGGTGAGCCTGCATCGGTTCTGATGAAAAGCCACTAGTTTGGGCCCAATAACACTGAAATTGACAGAAACACATGAAAATGCAGGTACGGTGTGCGCCGTGACTCTGCCAGCGCAGCCGAGCGTTTTGGGTGAGTCTGCATCGGTTCTGATGAAAAGCCACTAGTTTGGGCCCAATAACACTGAAATTGACATAAACACAAGAAATTGCAGGTACGGTGTGCGCCGTGACTCTGCCAGTGCAGCCGAGCGTTTTGGGTGAGTCTGCATCGGTTCTGATGAAAAGCCACTAGTTTGGGCCCAATAACACGGAAATTGACATAAACACAAGAAAATGCATGTACGGTGTGCGCCGTGACTCTGCCAGTGCAGCCGAGCGTTTTGGGTGAGTCTGCATCGGTTCTGATGAAAAGCCACTAGTTTGGGCCCAATAACACTGAAATTGACAGAAACACATGAAAATGCAGGTACGATGTGCGCCGTGACTCTGCCACTGCAGCCGAGCGTTTTGGGTGAATCTTCATCGGTTCTGATGAAAAGCCACTAGTTTGGGCCCAATAACACTGAAATTGACAGAAACACATGAAAATGCAGGTACGGTGTGCGCCGTGACTCTGCCAGTGCAGCCGAGCTTTTTGGGTGAGTCTGCATCGGTTCTGATGAAAAGCCACTAGTTTGGGCCCAATAACACTGAAATTGACAGAAACACATGTAAATGCAGGTACGGTGTGCGCCGTGACTCTGCCAGTGCAGCCGAGCGTTTTGGGTGAGTCTGCATCGGTTCTGATGAAAAGCCACTAGTTTGGGCCCAATAACACTGAAATTGACATAAACACAAGAAAATGCATGTACGGTGTGCGCCGTGACTCTGCCAGTGCAGCCGAGCGTTTTGGGTGAGTCTGCATCGGTTCTGATGAAAAGCCACTAGTTTGGGCCCAATAACACTGAAATTGACAGAAACACATGAAAATGCAGGTACGGTGTGCGCCGTGACTCTGCCAGTGCAGCCGAGCGTTTTGGGTGAGTCTGCATCGGTTCTGATGAAAAGCCACTAGTTTGGGCCCAATAACACTGAAATTGACAGAAACACATGAAAATGCAGGTACGGTGTGCGCCGTGACTCTGCCACTGCAGCCGAGCGTTTTGGGTGAATCTTCATCGGTTCTGATGAAAAGCCACTAGTTTGGGCCCAATAACACTGAAATTGACAGAAACACATGAAAATGCAGGTACGGTGTGCGCCGTGACTCTGCCAGTGCAGCCGAGCGTTTTGGGTGAGCCTGCATCGGTTCTGATGAAAAGCCACTAGTTTGGGCCCAATAACACTGAAATTGACAGAAACACATGAAAATGCAGGTAGGGTGTGCGCCGTGACTCTGCCAGTGCAGCCGAGCGTTTTGGGTGAGCCTGCATCGGTTCTGATGAAAAGCCACTAGTTTGGGCCCAATAACACTGAAATTGACAGAAACACATGAAAATGCAGGTACGGTGTGCGCCGTGACTCTGCCAGCGCAGCCGAGCGTTTTGGGTGAGTCTGCATCGGTTCTGATGAAAAGCCACTAGTTTGGGCCCAATAACACTGAAATTGACATAAACACAAGAAATTGCAGGTACGGTGTGCGCCGTGACTCTGCCAGTGCAGCCGAGCGTTTTGGGTGAGTCTGCATCGGTTCTGATGAAAAGCCACTAGTTTGGGCCCAATAACACTGAAATTGACAGAAACACATGAAAATGCAGGTACGGTGTGCGCCGTGACTCTGCCAGTGCAGCCGAGCGTTTTGGGTGAGTCTGCATCGGTTCTGATGAAAAGCCACTAGTTTGGGCCCAATAACACTGAAATTGACAGAAACACATGAAAATGCAGGTACGGTGTGCGCCGTGACTCTGCCAGTGCAGCCGAGCGTTTTGGGTGAGTCTGCATCGGTTCTGATGAAAAGCCACTAGTTTGGGCCCAATAACACTGAAATTGACATAAACACAAGAAAATGCATGTACGGTGTGCGCCGTGACTCTGCCAGTGCAGCCGAGCGTTTTGGGTGAGTCTGCATCGGTTCTGATGAAAAGCCACTAGTTTGGGCCCAATAACACTGAAATTGACAGAAACACATGAAAATGCAGGTACGGTGTGCGCCGTGACTCTGCCACTGCAGCCGAGCGTTTTGGGTGAATCTTCATCGGTTCTGATGAAAAGCCACTAGTTTGGGCCCAATAACACTGAAATTGACAGAAACACATGAAAATGCAGGTACGGTGTGCGCCGTGACTCTGCCAGTGCAGCCGAGCGTTTTGGGTGAGTCTGCATCGGTTCTGATGAAAAGCCACTATTTTGGGCCCAATAACACCGAAATTGACAGAAACACATGTAAATGCAGGTACGGTGTGCGCCGTGACTCTGCCAGTGCAGCCGAGCGTTTTGGGTGAGTCTGCATCGGTTCTGATGAAAAGCCACTAGTTTGGGCCCAATAACACTGAAATTGACAGAAACACATGAAAATGCAGGTACGGTGTGCGCCGTGACTCTGCCACTGCAGCCGAGCGTTTTGGGTGAATCTTCATCGGTTCTGATGAAAAGCCACTAGTTTGGGCCCAATAACACTGAAATTGACAGAAACACATGTAAATGCAGGTACGGTGTGCGCCGTGACTCTGCCAGTGCAGCCGAGCGTTTTGGGTGAGTCTGCATCGGTTCTGATGAAAAGCCACTAGTTTGGGCCCAATAACACTTGAAATTGACATAAACACAAGAAAATGCATGTACGGTGTGCGCCGTGACTCTGCCAGTGCAGCCGAGCGTTTTGGGTGAGTCTGCATCGGTTCTGATGAAAAGCCACTAGTTTGGGCCCAATAACACTGAAATTGACAGAAACACATGAAAATGCAGGTACGGTGTGCGCCGTGACTCTGCCACTGCAGCCGAGCGTTTTGGGTGAATCTTCATCGGTTCTGATGAAAAGCCACTAGTTTGGGCCCAATAACACTGAAATTGACAGAAACACATGAAAATGCAGGTACGGTGTGCGCCGTGACTCTGCCACTGCAGCCGAGCGTTTTGGGTGAGTCTGCATCGGTTCTGATGAAAAGCCACTAGTTTGGGCCCAATAACACTGAAATTGACAGAAACACATGAAAATGCAGGTACGATGTGCGCCGTGACTCTGCCAGTGCAGCCGAGCGTTTTGGGTGAGTCTCCATCGGTTCTGATGAAAAGCCACTAGTTTGGGCCCAATAACACTGAAATTGACAGAAACACATGAAAATGCAGGTACGGTGTGCGCCGTGACTCTGCCACTGCAGCCGAGCGTTTTGGGTGAATCTTCATCGGTTCTGATGAAAAGCCACTAGTTTGGGCCCAATAACACCGAAATTGACAGAAACACATGAAAATGCAGGTACGGTGTGCGCCGTGACTCTGCCAGTGCAGCCGAGCGTTTTGGGTGAGTCTGCATCGGTTCTGATGAAAAGCCACTATTTTGGGCCCAATAACACCGAAATTGACAGAAACACATGTAAATGCAGGTACGGTGTGCGCCGTGACTCTGCCAGTGCAGCCGAGCGTTTTGGGTGAGTCTGCATCGGTTCTGATGAAAAGCCACTAGTTTGGGCCCAATAACACTTGAAATTGACATAAACACAAGAAAATGCATGTACGGTGTGCGCCGTGACTCTGCCAGTGCAGCCGAGCGTTTTGGGTGAGTCTGCATCGGTTCTGATGAAAAGCCACTAGTTTGGGCCCAATAACACTGAAATTGACAGAAACACATGAAAATGCAGGTACGGTGTGCGCCGTGACTCTGCCACTGCAGCCGAGCGTTTTGGGTGAATCTTCATCGGTTCTGATGAAAAGCCACTAGTTTGGGCCCAATAACACTGAAATTGACAGAAACACATGAAAATGCAGGTACGGTGTGCGCCGTGACTCTGCCAGTGCAGCCGAGCTTTTTGGGTGAGTCTGCATCGGTTCTGATGAAAAGCCACTAGTTTGGGCCCAATAACACTGAAATTGACAGAAACACATGAAAATGCAGGTACGGTGTGCGCCGTGACTCTGCCAGTGCAGCCGAGCGTTTTGGGTGAGTCTGCATCGGTTCTGATGAAAAGCCACTAGTTTGGGCCCAATAACACTGAAATTGACAGAAACACATGAAAATGCAGGTACGGTGTGCGCCGTGACTCTGCCAGTGCAGCCGAGCGTTTTGGGTGAGTCTGCATCGGTTCTGATGAAAAGCCACTAGTTTGGGCCCAATAACACTGAAATTGACAGAAACACATGAAAATGCAGGTACGGTGTGCGCCGTGACTCTGCCAGTGCAGCCGAGCGTTTTGGGTGAGTCTGCATCGGTTCTGATGAAAAGCCACTAGTTTGGGCCCAATAACACTGAAATTGACAGAAACACATGAAAATGCAGGTAGGGTGTGCGCCGTGACTCTGCCAGTGCAGCCGAGCGTTTTGGGTGAGTCTGCATCGGTTCTGATGAAAAGCCACTAGTTTGGGCCCAATAACACTGAAATTGACAGAAACACATGAAAATGCAGGTACGGTGTGCGCCGTGATTCTGCCAGTGCAGCCGAGCGTTTTGGGTGAGTCTGCATCGGTTCTGATGAAAAGCCACTAGTTTGGGCCCAATAACACTGAAATTGACAGAAACACATGAAAATGCAGGTACGGTGTGCGCCGTGACTCTGCCAGTGCAGCCGAGCGTTTTGGGTGAGTCTGCATCGGTTCTGATGAAAAGCCACTAGTTTGGGCCCAATAACACTGAAATTGACAGAAACACATGAAAATGCAGGTACGGTGTGCGCCGTGACTCTGCCAGTGCAGCCGAGCGTTTTGGGTGAGTCTGCATCGGTTCTGATGAAAAGCCACTAGTTTGGGCCCAATAACACTGAAATTGACAGAAACACATGAAAATGCAGGTACGGTGTGCGCCGTGACTCTGCCAGTGCAGCCGAGCGTTTTGGGTGAGTCTGCATCGGTTCTGATGAAAAGCCACTAGTTTGGGCCCAATAACACTGAAATTGACAGAAACACATTAAAATGCAGGTACGGTGTGCGCCGTGACTCTGCCACTGCAGCCGAGCGTTTTGGGTGATTCTTCATCGGTTCTGATGAAAAGCCACTAGTTTGGGCCCAATAACACCGAAATTGACAGAAACACATGAAAATGCAGGTACGGTGTGCGCCGTCACTCTGCCAGTGCAGCCGAGCGTTTTGGGTGAGTCTGCATCGGTTCTGATGAAAAGCCACTATTTTGGGCCCAATAACACCGAAATTGACAGAAACACATGTAAATGCAGGTACGGTGTGCGCCGTGACTCTGCCAGTGCAGCCGAGCGTTTTGGGTGAGTCTGCATCGGTTCTGATGAAAAGCCACTAGTTTGGGCCCAATAACACTTGAAATTGACATAAACACAAGAAAATGCATGTACGGTGTGCGCCGTGACTCTGCCAGTGCAGCCGAGCGTTTTGGGTGAGTCTGCATCGGTTCTGATGAAAAGCCACTAGTTTGGGCCCAATAACACTTAAATTGACAGAAACACATGAAAATGCAGGTACGGTGTGCGCCGTGACTCTGCCACTGCAGCCGAGCGTTTTCGGTGAATCTTTATCGGTTCTGATGAAAAGCCACTAGTTTGGGCCCAATAACACTGAAATTGACAGAAACACATGAAAATGCAGGTACGGTGTGCGCCGTGACTCTGCCAGTGCAGCCGAGCTTTTTGGGTGAGTCTGCATCGGTTCTGATGAAAAGCCACTAGTTTGGGCCCAATAACACTGAAATTGACAGAAACACATGAAAATGCAGGTACGGTGTGCGCCGTGACTCTGCCAGTGCAGCCGAGCGTTTTGGGTGAGTCTTCATCGGTTCTGATGAAAAGCCACTAGTTTGGGCCCAATAACACTGAAATTGACAGAAATACATGAAAATGCAGGTACGGTGTGCGCCGTGACTCTGCCAGTGCAGCCGAGCGTTTTGGGTGAGTCTGCATCGGTTCTGATGAAAAGCCACTAGTTTGGGCCCAATAACACTGAAATTGACAGAAACACATGAAAATGCAGGTACGGTGTGCGCCGTGACTCTGCCAGTGCAGCCGAGCGTTTTGGGTGAGTCTGCATCGGTTCTGATGAAAAGCCACTAGTTTGGGCCCAATAACACTGAAATTGACATAAACACAAGAAAATGCAGGTACGGTGTGCGCCGTGACTCTGCCAGTGCAGCCGAGCGTTTTGGGTGAGTCTGCATCGGTTCTGATGAAAAGCCACTAGTTTGGGCCCAATAACACTGAAATTGACAGAAACACATGAAAATGCAGGTACGGTGTGCGCCGTGACTCTGCCAGTGCAGCCGAGCTTTTTGGGTGAGTCTGCATCGGTTCTGATGAAAAGCCACTAGTTTGGGCCCAATAACACTGAAATTGACAGAAACACATGAAAATGCAGGTACGGTGTGCGCCGTGACTCTGCCAGTGCAGCCGAGCGTTTTGGGTGAGTCTTCATCGGTTCTGATGAAAAGCCACTAGTTTGGGCCCAATAACACTGAAATTGACAGAAACACATGAAAATGCAGGTACGGTGTGCGCCGTGACTCTGCCAGTGCAGCCGAGCGTTTTGGGTGAGTCTGCATCGGTTCTGATGAAAAGCCACTAGTTTGGGCCCAATAACACTGAAATTGACAGAAACACATGAAAATGTAGGTAGGGTGTGCGCCGTGACTCTGCCAGTGCAGCCGAGCGTTTTGGGTGAGTCTGCATCGGTTCTGATGAAAAGCCACTAGTTTGGGCCCAATAACACTGAAATTGACAGAAACACATGAAAATGCAGGTACGGTGTGCGCCGTGACTCTGCCAGTGCAGCCGAGCGTTTTGGGTGAGTCTGCATCGGTTCTGATGAAAAGCCACTAGTTTGGGCCCAATAACACTGAAATTGACAGAAACACATGAAAATGCAGGTACGATGTGCGCCGTGACTCTGCCAGTGCAGCCGAGCGTTTTGGGTGAGTCTGCATCGGTTCTGATGAAAAGCCACTAGTTTGGGCCCAATAACACTGAAATTGACAGAAACACATGAAAATGCAGGTACGGTGTGCGCCGTGACTCTGCCACTGCAGCCGAGCGTTTTGGGTGAATCTTCATCGGTTCTGATGAAAAGCCACTAGTTTGGGCCCAATAACACCGAAATTGACAGAAACACATGAAAATGCAGGTACGGTGTGCGCCGTGACTCTGCCAGTGCAGCCGAGCGTTTTGGGTGAGTCTGCATCGGTTCTGATGAAAAGCCACTATTTTGGGCCCAATAACACCGAAATTGACAGAAACACATGTAAATGCAGGTACGGTGTGCGCCGTGACTCTGCCAGTGCAGCCGAGCGTTTTGGGTGAGTCTGCATCGGTTCTGATGAAAAGCCACTAGTTTGGGCCCAATAACACTTGAAATTGACATAAACACAAGAAAATGCATGTACGGTGTGCGCCGTGACTCTGCCAGTGCAGCCGAGCGTTTTGGGTGAGTCTGCATCGGTTCTGATGAAAAGCCACTAGTTTGGGCCCAATAACACTGAAATTGACAGAAACACATGAAAATGCAGGTACGGTGTGCGCCGTGACTCTGCCACTGCAGCCGAGCGTTTTGGGTGAATCTTCATCGGTTCTGATGAAAAGCCACTAGTTTGGGCCCAATAACACTGAAATTGACAGAAACACATGAAAATGCAGGTACGGTGTGCGCCGTGACTCTGCCAGTGCAGCCGAGCGTTTTGGGTGAGTCTGCATCGGTTCTGATGAAAAGCCACTAGTTTGGGCCCAATAACACTGAAATTGACAGAAACACATGAAAATGCAGGTACGGTGTGCGCCGTGACTCTGCCAGTGCAGCCGAGCTTTTTGGGTGAGTCTGCATCGGTTCTGATGAAAAGCCACTAGTTTGGGCCCAATAACACTGAAATTGACAGAAACACATGAAAATGCAGGTACGGTGTGCGCCGTGACTCTGCCAGTGCAGCCGAGCCTTTTAGGTGAGTCTTCATCGGTTCTGATGAAAAGCCACTAGTTTGGGCCCAATAACACTGAAATTGACAGAAACACATGAAAATGCAGGTACGGTGTGCGCCGTGACTCTGCCAGTGCAGCCGAGCGTTTTGGGTGAGTCTGCATCGGTTCTGATGAAAAGCCACTAGTTTGGGCCCAATAACACTGAAATTGACAGAAACACATGAAAATGCAGGTACGGTGTGCGCCGTGACTCTGCCAGTGCAGCCGAGCGTTTTGGGTGAGTCTGCATCGGTTCTGATGAAAAGCCACTAGTTTGGGCCCAATAACACTGAAATTGACAGAAACACATGAAAATGCAGGTAGGGTGTGCGCCGTGACTCTGCCAGTGCAGCCGAGCGTTTTGGGTGAGTCTGCATCGGTTCTGATGAAAAGCCACTAGTTTGGGCCCAATAACACTGAAATTGACAGAAACACATGAAAATGCAGGTACGGTGTGCGCCGTGACTCTGCCAGTGCAGCCGAGCGTTTTGGGTGAGTCTGCATCGGTTCTGATGAAAAGCCACTAGTTTGGGCCCAATAACACTGAAATTGACAGAAACACATGAAAATGCAGGTACGGTGTGCGCCGTGACTCTGCCAGTGCAGCCGAGCCTTTTAGGTGAGTCTTCATCGGTTCTGATGAAAAGCCACTAGTTTGGGCCCAATAACACTGAAATTGACAGAAACACATGAAAATGCAGGTACGGTGTGCGCCGTGACTCTGCCAGTGCAGCCGAGCGTTTTGGGTGAGTCTGCATCGGTTCTGATGAAAAGCCACTAGTTTGGACCCAATAACACTGAAATTGACAGAAACACATGAAAATGCAGGTACGGTGTGCGCCGTGACTCTGCCAGTGCAGCCGAGCGTTTTGGGTGAGTCTGCATCGGTTCTGATGAAAAGCCACTAGTTTGGGCCCAATAACACTGAAATTGACAGAAACACATGAAAATGCAGGTACGGTGTGCGCCGTGACTCTGCCAGTGCAGCCGAGCGTTTTGGGTGAGTCTGCATCGGTTCTGATGAAAAGCCACTAGTTTGGGCCCAATAACACTGAAATTGACAGAAACACATGAAAATGCAGGTACGGTGTGCGCCGTGACTCTGCCAGTGCAGCCGAGCGTTTTGGGTGAGTCTGCATCGGTTCTGATGAAAAGCCACTAGTTTGGGCCCAATAACACTGAAATTGACAGAAACACATGAAAATGCAGGTAGGGTGTGCGCCGTGACTCTGCCAGTGCAGCCGAGCGTTTTGGGTGAGTCTGCATCGGTTCTGATGAAAAGCCACTAGTTTGGGCCCAATAACACTGAAATTGACAGAAACACATGAAAATGCATGTACGGTGTGCGCCGTGACTCTGCCAGTGCAGCCGAGCGTTTTGGGTGAGTCTGCATCGGTTCTGATGAAAAGCCACTAGTTTGGGCCCAATAACACTGAAATTGACAGAAACACATGAAAATGCAGGTACGGTGTGCGCCGTGACTCTGCCACTGCAGCCGAGCGTTTTGGGTGAATCTTCATCGGTTCTGATGGAAAGCCACTAGTTTGGGCCCAATAACACTGAAATTGACAGAAACACATGAAAATGCAGGTACGGTGTGCGCCGTGACTCTGCCAGTGCAGCCGAGCTTTTTGGGTGAGTCTGCATCGGTTCTGATGAAAAGCCACAAGTTTGGGCCCAATAACACTGAAATTGACAGAAACACATGAAAATGCAGGTACGGTGTGCGCCGTGACTCTGCTAGTGCAGCCGAGCGTTTTGGGTGAGTCTGCATCGGTTCTGATGAAAAGCCACTAGTTTGGGCCCAATAACACTGAAATTGACAGAAACACATGAAAATGCAGGTAGGGTGTGCGCCGTGACTCTGCCAGTGCAGCCGAGCGTTTTGGGTGAGTCTGCATCGGTTCTGATGAAAAGCCACTAGTTTGGGCCCAATAACACTGAAATTGACAGAAACACATGAAAATGCAGGTACGGTGTGCGCCGTGACTCTGCCACTGCAGCCGAGCGTTTTCGGTGAATCTTTATCGGTTCTGATGAAAAGCCACTAGTTTGGGCCCAATAACACTGAAATTGACAGAAACACATGAAAATGCAGGTACGGTGTGCGCCGTGACTCTGCCAGTGCAGCCGAGCTTTTTGGTTGAGTCTGCATCGGTTCTGATGAAAAGCCACTAGTTTGGGCCCAATAACACTGAAATTGACAGAAACACATGAAAATGCAGGTACGGTGTGCGCCGTGACTCTGCCAGTGCAGCCGAGCGTTTTGGGTGAGTCTGCATCGGTTCTGATGAAAAGCCACTATTTTGGGCCCAATAACACCGAAATTGACAGAAACACATGTAAATGCAGGTACGGTGTGCGCCGTGACTCTGCCAGTGCAGCCGAGCGTTTTGGGTGAGTCTGCATCGGTTCTGATGAAAAGCCACTAGTTTGGGCCCAATAACACTTGAAATTGACATAAACACAAGAAAATGCATGTACGGTGTGCGCCGTGACTCTGCCAGTGCAGCCGAGCGTTTTGGGTGAGTCTGCATCGGTTCTGATGAAAAGCCACTAGTTTGGGCCCAATAACACTGAAATTGACAGAAACACATGAAAATGCAGGTACGGTGTGCGCCGTGACTCTGCCACTGCAGCCGAGCGTTTTGGGTGAATCTTCATCGGTTCTGATGAAAAGCCACTAGTTTGGGCCCAATAACACTGAAATTGACAGAAACACATGAAAATGCAGGTACGGTGTGCGCCGTGACTCTGCCAGTGCAGCCGAGCGTTTTGGGTGAGTCTGCATCGGTTCTGATGAAAAGCCACTAGTTTGGGCCCAATAACACTGAAATTGACAGAAACACATGAAAATGCAGGTACGGTGTGCGCCGTGACTCTGCCAGTGCAGCCGAGCTTTTTGGGTGAGTCTGCATCGGTTCTGATGAAAAGCCACTAGTTTGGGCCCAATAACACTGAAATTGACAGAAACACATGAAAATGCAGGTACGGTGTGCGCCGTGACTCTGCCAGTGCAGCCGAGCCTTTTAGGTGAGTCTTCATCGGTTCTGATGAAAAGCCACTAGTTTGGGCCCAATAACACTGAAATTGACAGAAACACATGAAAATGCAGGTACGGTGTGCGCCGTGACTCTGCCAGTGCAGCCGAGCGTTTTGGGTGAGTCTGCATCGGTTCTGATGAAAAGCCACTAGTTTGGGCCCAATAACACTGAAATTGACAGAAACACATGAAAATGCAGGTACGGTGTGCGCCGTGACTCTGCCAGTGCAGCCGAGCGTTTTGGGTGAGTCTGCATCGGTTCTGATGAAAAGCCACTAGTTTGGGCCCAATAACACTGAAATTGACAGAAACACATGAAAATGCAGGTAGGGTGTGCGCCGTGACTCTGCCAGTGCAGCCGAGCGTTTTGGGTGAGTCTGCATCGGTTCTGATGAAAAGCCACTAGTTTGGGCCCAATAACACTGAAATTGACAGAAACACATGAAAATGCAGGTACGGTGTGCGCCGTGACTCTGCCAGTGCAGCCGAGCGTTTTGGGTGAGTCTGCATCGGTTCTGATGAAAAGCCACTAGTTTGGGCCCAATAACACTGAAATTGACAGAAACACATGAAAATGCAGGTACGGTGTGCGCCGTGACTCTGCCAGTGCAGCCGAGCCTTTTAGGTGAGTCTTCATCGGTTCTGATGAAAAGCCACTAGTTTGGGCCCAATAACACTGAAATTGACAGAAACACATGAAAATGCAGGTACGGTGTGCGCCGTGACTCTGCCAGTGCAGCCGAGCGTTTTGGGTGAGTCTGCATCGGTTCTGATGAAAAGCCACTAGTTTGGACCCAATAACACTGAAATTGACAGAAACACATGAAAATGCAGGTACGGTGTGCGCCGTGACTCTGCCAGTGCAGCCGAGCGTTTTGGGTGAGTCTGCATCGGTTCTGATGAAAAGCCACTAGTTTGGGCCCAATAACACTGAAATTGACAGAAACACATGAAAATGCAGGTACGGTGTGCGCCGTGACTCTGCCAGTGCAGCCGAGCGTTTTGGGTGAGTCTGCATCGGTTCTGATGAAAAGCCACTAGTTTGGGCCCAATAACACTGAAATTGACAGAAACACATGAAAATGCAGGTACGGTGTGCGCCGTGACTCTGCCAGTGCAGCCGAGCGTTTTGGGTGAGTCTGCATCGGTTCTGATGAAAAGCCACTAGTTTGGGCCCAATAACACTGAAATTGACAGAAACACATGAAAATGCAGGTAGGGTGTGCGCCGTGACTCTGCCAGTGCAGCCGAGCGTTTTGGGTGAGTCTGCATCGGTTCTGATGAAAAGCCACTAGTTTGGGCCCAATAACACTGAAATTGACAGAAACACATGAAAATGCATGTACGGTGTGCGCCGTGACTCTGCCAGTGCAGCCGAGCGTTTTGGGTGAGTCTGCATCGGTTCTGATGAAAAGCCACTAGTTTGGGCCCAATAACACTGAAATTGACAGAAACACATGAAAATGCAGGTACGGTGTGCGCCGTGACTCTGCCACTGCAGCCGAGCGTTTTGGGTGAATCTTCATCGGTTCTGATGGAAAGCCACTAGTTTGGGCCCAATAACACTGAAATTGACAGAAACACATGAAAATGCAGGTACGGTGTGCGCCGTGACTCTGCCAGTGCAGCCGAGCTTTTTGGGTGAGTCTGCATCGGTTCTGATGAAAAGCCACAAGTTTGGGCCCAATAACACTGAAATTGACAGAAACACATGAAAATGCAGGTACGGTGTGCGCCGTGACTCTGCCAGTGCAGCCGAGCGTTTTGGGTGAGTCTGCATCGGTTCTGATGAAAAGCCACTAGTTTGGGCCCAATAACACTGAAATTGACAGAAACACATGAAAATGCAGGTAGGGTGTGCGCCGTGACTCTGCCAGTGCAGCCGAGCGTTTTGGGTGAGTCTGCATCGGTTCTGATGAAAAGCCACTAGTTTGGGCCCAATAACACTGAAATTGACAGAAACACATGAAAATGCAGGTACGGTGTGCGCCGTGACTCTGCCACTGCAGCCGAGCGTTTTGGGTGAATCTTCATCGGTTCTGATGGAAAGCCACTAGTTTGGGCCCAATAACACTGAAATTGACAGAAACACATGAAAATGCAGGTACGGTGTGCGCCGTGACTCTGCCAGTGCAGCCGAGCCTTTTAGGTGAGTCTTCATCGGTTCTGATGAAAAGCCACTAGTTTGGGCCCAATAACACTGAAATTGACAGAAACACATGAAAATGCAGGTACGGTGTGCGCCGTGACTCTGCCAGTGCAGCCGAGCGTTTTGGGTGAGTCTGCATCGGTTCTGATGAAAAGCCACTAGTTTGGACCCAATAACACTGAAATTGACAGAAACACATGAAAATGCAGGTACGGTGTGCGCCGTGACTCTGCCAGTGCAGCCGAGCGTTTTGGGTGAGTCTGCATCGGTTCTGATGAAAAGCCACTAGTTTGGGCCCAATAACACTGAAATTGACAGAAACACATGAAAATGCAGGTACGGTGTGCGCCGTGACTCTGCCAGTGCAGCCGAGCGTTTTGGGTGAGTCTGCATCGGTTCTGATGAAAAGCCACTAGTTTGGGCCCAATAACACTGAAATTGACAGAAACACATGAAAATGCAGGTACGGTGTGCGCCGTGACTCTGCCAGTGCAGCCGAGCGTTTTGGGTGAGTCTGCATCGGTTCTGATGAAAAGCCACTAGTTTGGGCCCAATAACACTGAAATTGACAGAAACACATGAAAATGCAGGTAGGGTGTGCGCCGTGACTCTGCCAGTGCAGCCGAGCGTTTTGGGTGAGTCTGCATCGGTTCTGATGAAAAGCCACTAGTTTGGGCCCAATAACACTGAAATTGACAGAAACACATGAAAATGCATGTACGGTGTGCGCCGTGACTCTGCCAGTGCAGCCGAGCGTTTTGGGTGAGTCTGCATCGGTTCTGATGAAAAGCCACTAGTTTGGGCCCAATAACACTGAAATTGACAGAAACACATGAAAATGCAGGTACGGTGTGCGCCGTGACTCTGCCACTGCAGCCGAGCGTTTTGGGTGAATCTTCATCGGTTCTGATGGAAAGCCACTAGTTTGGGCCCAATAACACTGAAATTGACAGAAACACATGAAAATGCAGGTACGGTGTGCGCCGTGACTCTGCCAGTGCAGCCGAGCTTTTTGGGTGAGTCTGCATCGGTTCTGATGAAAAGCCACAAGTTTGGGCCCAATAACACTGAAATTGACAGAAACACATGAAAATGCAGGTACGGTGTGCGCCGTGACTCTGCCAGTGCAGCCGAGCGTTTTGGGTGAGTCTGCATCGGTTCTGATGAAAAGCCACTAGTTTGGGCCCAATAACACTGAAATTGACAGAAACACATGAAAATGCAGGTACGGTGTGCGCCGTGACTCTGCCAGTGCAGCCGAGCGTTTTGGGTGAGTCTGCATCGGTTCTGATGAAAAGCCACTAGTTTGGGCCCAATAACACTGAAATTGACAGAAACACATGAAAATGCAGGTAGGGTGTGCGCCGTGACTCTGCCAGTGCAGCCGAGCGTTTTGGGTGAGTCTGCATCGGTTCTGATGAAAAGCCACTAGTTTGGGCCCAATAACACTGAAATTGACAGAAACACATGAAAATGCAGGTACGGTGTGCGCCGTGACTCTGCCAGTGCAGCCGAGCGTTTTGGGTGAGTCTGCATCGGTTCTGATGAAAAGCCACTAGTTTGGGCCCAATAACACTGAAATTGACAGAAACACATGAAAATGCAGGTACGGTGTGCGCCGTGACTCTGCCAGTGCAGCCGAGCCTTTTAGGTGAGTCTTCATCGGTTCTGATGAAAAGCCACTAGTTTGGGCCCAATAACACTGAAATTGACAGAAACACATGAAAATGCAGGTACGGTGTGCGCCGTGACTCTGCCAGTGCAGCCGAGCGTTTTGGGTGAGTCTGCATCGGTTCTGATGAAAAGCCACTAGTTTGGACCCAATAACACTGAAATTGACAGAAACACATGAAAATGCAGGTACGGTGTGCGCCGTGACTCTGCCAGTGCAGCCGAGCGTTTTGGGTGAGTCTGCATCGGTTCTGATGAAAAGCCACTAGTTTGGGCCCAATAACACTGAAATTGACAGAAACACATGAAAATGCAGGTACGGTGTGCGCCGTGACTCTGCCAGTGCAGCCGAGCGTTTTGGGTGAGTCTGCATCGGTTCTGATGAAAAGCCACTAGTTTGGGCCCAATAACACTGAAATTGACAGAAACACATGAAAATGCAGGTACGGTGTGCGCCGTGACTCTGCCAGTGCAGCCGAGCGTTTTGGGTGAGTCTGCATCGGTTCTGATGAAAAGCCACTAGTTTGGGCCCAATAACACTGAAATTGACAGAAACACATGAAAATGCAGGTAGGGTGTGCGCCGTGACTCTGCCAGTGCAGCCGAGCGTTTTGGGTGAGTCTGCATCGGTTCTGATGAAAAGCCACTAGTTTGGGCCCAATAACACTGAAATTGACAGAAACACATGAAAATGCATGTACGGTGTGCGCCGTGACTCTGCCAGTGCAGCCGAGCGTTTTGGGTGAGTCTGCATCGGTTCTGATGAAAAGCCACTAGTTTGGGCCCAATAACACTGAAATTGACAGAAACACATGAAAATGCAGGTACGGTGTGCGCCGTGACTCTGCCACTGCAGCCGAGCGTTTTGGGTGAATCTTCATCGGTTCTGATGGAAAGCCACTAGTTTGGGCCCAATAACACTGAAATTGACAGAAACACATGAAAATGCAGGTACGGTGTGCGCCGTGACTCTGCCAGTGCAGCCGAGCTTTTTGGGTGAGTCTGCATCGGTTCTGATGAAAAGCCACAAGTTTGGGCCCAATAACACTGAAATTGACAGAAACACATGAAAATGCAGGTACGGTGTGCGCCGTGACTCTGCTAGTGCAGCCGAGCGTTTTGGGTGAGTCTGCATCGGTTCTGATGAAAAGCCACTAGTTTGGGCCCAATAACACTGAAATTGACAGAAACACATGAAAATGCAGGTAGGGTGTGCGCCGTGACTCTGCCAGTGCAGCCGAGCGTTTTGGGTGAGTCTGCATCGGTTCTGATGAAAAGCCACTAGTTTGGGCCCAATAACACTGAAATTGACAGAAACACATGAAAATGCAGGTACGGTGTGCTCCGTGACTCTGCCACTGCAGCCGAGCGTTTTGGGTGAATCTTCATCGGTTCTGATGGAAAGCCACTAGTTTGGGCCCAATAACACTGAAATTGACAGAAACACATGAAAATGCAGGTACGGTGTGCGCCGTGACTCTGCCAGTGCAGCCGAGCCTTTTAGGTGAGTCTTCATCGGTTCTGATGAAAAGCCACTAGTTTGGGCCCAATAACACTGAAATTGACAGAAACACATGAAAATGCAGGTACGGTGTGCGCCGTGACTCTGCCAGTGCAGCCGAGCGTTTTGGGTGAGTCTGCATCGGTTCTGATGAAAAGCCACTAGTTTGGACCCAATAACACTGAAATTGACAGAAACACATGAAAATGCAGGTACGGTGTGCGCCGTGACTCTGCCAGTGCAGCCGAGCGTTTTGGGTGAGTCTGCATCGGTTCTGATGAAAAGCCACTAGTTTGGGCCCAATAACACTGAAATTGACAGAAACACATGAAAATGCAGGTACGGTGTGCGCCGTGACTCTGCCAGTGCAGCCGAGCGTTTTGGGTGAGTCTGCATCGGTTCTGATGAAAAGCCACTAGTTTGGGCCCAATAACACTGAAATTGACAGAAACACATGAAAATGCAGGTACGGTGTGCGCCGTGACTCTGCCAGTGCAGCCGAGCGTTTTGGGTGAGTCTGCATCGGTTCTGATGAAAAGCCACTAGTTTGGGCCCAATAACACTGAAATTGACAGAAACACATGAAAATGCAGGTAGGGTGTGCGCCGTGACTCTGCCAGTGCAGCCGAGCGTTTTGGGTGAGTCTGCATCGGTTCTGATGAAAAGCCACTAGTTTGGGCCCAATAACACTGAAATTGACAGAAACACATGAAAATGCATGTACGGTGTGCGCCGTGACTCTGCCAGTGCAGCCGAGCGTTTTGGGTGAGTCTGCATCGGTTCTGATGAAAAGCCACTAGTTTGGGCCCAATAACACTGAAATTGACAGAAACACATGAAAATGCAGGTACGGTGTGCGCCGTGACTCTGCCACTGCAGCCGAGCGTTTTGGGTGAATCTTCATCGGTTTTGATGGAAAGCCACTAGTTTGGGCCCAATAACACTGAAATTGACAGAAACACATGAAAATGCAGGTACGGTGTGCGCCGTGACTCTGCCAGTGCAGCCGAGCTTTTTGGGTGAGTCTGCATCGGTTCTGATGAAAAGCCACAAGTTTGGGCCCAATAACACTGAAATTGACAGAAACACATGAAAATGCAGGTACGGTGTGCGCCGTGACTCTGCTAGTGCAGCCGAGCGTTTTGGGTGAGTCTGCATCGGTTCTGATGAAAGCCACTAGTTTGGGCCCAATAACACTGAAATTGACAGAAACACATGAAAATGCAGGTAGGGTGTGCGCCGTGACTCTGCCAGTGCAGCCGAGCGTTTTGGGTGAGTCTGCATCGGTTCTGATGAAAAGCCACTAGTTTGGGCCCAATAACACTGAAATTGACAGAAACACATGAAAATGCAGGTACGGTGTGCGCCGTGACTCTGCCACTGCAGCCGAGCGTTTTGGGTGAATCTTCATCGGTTCTGATGGAAAGCCACTAGTTTGGGCCCAATAACACTGAAATTGACAGAAACACATGAAAATGCAGGTACGGTGTGCGCCGTGACTCTGCCAGTGCAGCCGAGCTTTTTGGGTGAGTCTGCATCGGTTCTGATGAAAAGCCACTAGTTTGGGCCCAATAACACTGAAATTGACAGAAACACATGAAAATGCAGGTACGGTGTGCGCCGTGACTCTGCCAGTGCAGCCGAGCGTTTTGGGTGAGTCTGCATCGGTTCTGATGAAAAGCCACTAGTTTGGGCCCAATAACACTGAAATTGACAGAAACACATGAAAATGCAGGTACGGTGTGCGCCGTGACTCTGCCAGTGCAGCCGAGCGTTTTGGGTGAGTCTGCATCGGTTCTGATGAAAAGCCACTAGTTTGGGCCCAATAACACTGAAATTGACAGAAACACATGAAAATGCAGGTACGGTGTGCGCCGTGACTCTGCCAGTGCAGCCGAGCGTTTTGGGTGAGTCTGCATCGGTTCTGATGAAAAGCCACTAGTTTGGGCCCAATAACACTGAAATTGACAGAAACACATGAAAATGCAGGTACGGTGTGCGCCGTGACTCTGCCAGTGCAGCCGAGCGTTTTGGGTGAGTCTGCATCGGTTCTGATGAAAAGCCACTAGTTTGGGCCCAATAACACTGAAATTGACAGAAACACATGAAAATGCAGGTACGGTGTGCGCCGTGACTCTGCCAGTGCAGCCGAGCGTTTTGGGTGAGTCTGCATCGGTTCTGATGAAAAGCCACTAGTTTGGGCCCAATAACACTGAAATTGACAGAAACACATGAAAATGCAGGTAGGGTGTGCGCCGTGACTCTGCCAGTGCAGCCGAGCGTTTTGGGTGAGTCTGCATCGGTTCTGATGAAAAGCCACTAGTTTGGGCCCAATAACACTGAAATTGACAGAAACACATGAAAATGCATGTACGGTGTGCGCCGTGACTCTGCCAGTGCAGCCGAGCGTTTTGGGTGAGTCTGCATCGGTTCTGATGAAAAGCCACTAGTTTGGGCCCAATAACACTGAAATTGACAGAAACACAAGAAATTGCAGGTACGGTGTGCGCTGTGACTCTGCCAGTGCAGCCGAGCGTTTTGGGTGAGTCTGCATCGGTTCTGATGAAAAGCCACTAGTTTGGGCCCAATAACACTGAAATTGACAGAAACACATGAAAATGCAGGTACGGTGTGCGCCGTGACTCTGCCAGTGCAGCCGAGCGTTTTGGGTGAGTCTGCATCGGTTCTGATGAAAAGCCACTAGTTTGGGCCCAATAACACTGAAATTGACAGAAACACATGAAAATGCAGGTACGGTGTGCGCCGTGACTCTGCCAGTGCAGCCGAGCGTTTTGGGTGAGTCTGCATCGGTTCTGATGAAAAGCCACTAGTTTGGGCCCAATAACACTGAAATTGACAGAAACACATGAAAATGCAGGTAGGGTGTGCGCCGTGACTCTGCCAGTGCAGCCGAGCGTTTTGGGTGAGTCTGCATCGGTTCTGATGAAAAGCCACTAGTTTGGGCCCAATAACACTGAAATTGACAGAAACACATGAAAATGCATGTACGGTGTGCGCCGTGACTCTGCCAGTGCAGCCGAGCGTTTTGGGTGAGTCTGCATCGGTTCTGATGAAAAGCCACTAGTTTGGGCCCAATAACACTGAAATTGACAGAAACACATGAAAATGCAGGTACGGTGTGCGCCGTGACTCTGCCAGTGCAGCCGAGCGTTTTGGGTGAGTCTGCATCGGTTCTGATGAAAAGCCACTAGTTTGGGCCCAATAACACTGAAATTGACAGAAACACAAGAAATTGCAGGTACGGTGTGCGCTGTGACTCTGCCAGTGCAGCCGAGCGTTTTGGGTGAGTCTGCATCGGTTCTGATGAAAAGCCACTAGTTTGGGCCCAATAACACTGAAATTGACAGAAACACATGAAAATGCAGGTACGGTGTGCGCCGTGACTCTGCCAGTGCAGCCGAGCGTTTTGGGTGAGTCTGCATCGGTTCTGATGAAAAGCCACTAGTTTGGGCCCAATAACACTGAAATTGACAGAAACACATGAAAATGCAGGTACGGTGTGCGCCGTGACTCTGCCAGTGCAGCCGAGCGTTTTGGGTGAGTCTGCATCGGTTCTGATGAAAAGCCACTAGTTTGGGCCCAATAACACTGAAATTGACAGAAACACATGAAAATGCAGGTACGGTGTGCGCCGTGACTCTGCCAGTGCAGCCGAGCGTTTTGGGTGAGTCTGCATCGGTTCTGATGAAAAGCCACTAGTTTGGGCCCAATAACACTGAAATTGACAGAAACACATGAAAATGCAGGTAGGGTGTGCGCCGTGACTCTGCCAGTGCAGCCGAGCGTTTTGGGTGAGTCTGCATCGGTTCTGATGAAAAGCCACTAGTTTGGGCCCAATAACACTGAAATTGACAGAAACACATGAAAATGCATGTACGGTGTGCGCCGTGACTCTGCCAGTGCAGCCGAGCGTTTTGGGTGAGTCTGCATCGGTTCTGATGAAAAGCCACTAGTTTGGGCCCAATAACACTGAAATTGACAGAAACACATGAAAATGCAGGTACGGTGTGCGCCGTGACTCTGCCACTGCAGCCGAGCGTTTTGGGTGAATCTTCATCGGTTCTGATGGAAAGCCACTAGTTTGGGCCCAATAACACTGAAATTGACAGAAACACATGAAAATGCAGGTACGGTGTGCGCCGTGACTCTGCCAGTGCAGCCGAGCTTTTTGGGTGAGTCTGCATCGGTTCTGATGAAAAGCCACAAGTTTGGGCCCAATAACACTGAAATTGACAGAAACACATGAAAATGCAGGTACGGTGTGCGCCGTGACTCTGCCAGTGCAGCCGAGCGTTTTGGGTGAGTCTGCATCGGTTCTGATGAAAAGCCACTAGTTTGGGCCCAATAACACTGAAATTGACAGAAACACATGAAAATGCATGTACGGTGTGCGCCGTGACTCTGCCAGTGCAGCCGAGCGTTTTGGGTGAGTCTGCATCGGTTCTGATGAAAAGCCACTAGTTTGGGCCCAATAACACTGAAATTGACAGAAACACAAGAAATTGCAGGTACGGTGTGCGCTGTGACTCTGCCAGTGCAGCCGAGCGTTTTGGGTGAGTCTGCATCGGTTCTGATGAAAAGCCACTAGTTTGGGCCCAATAACACTGAAATTGACAGAAACACATGAAAATGCAGGTACGGTGTGCGCCGTGACTCTGCCAGTGCAGCCGAGCGTTTTGGGTGAGTCTGCATCGGTTCTGATGAAAAGCCACTAGTTTGGGCCCAATAACACTGAAATTGACAGAAACACATGAAAATGCAGGTACGGTGTGCGCCGTGACTCTGCCAGTGCAGCCGAGCGTTTTGGGTGAGTCTGCATCGGTTCTGATGAAAAGCCACTAGTTTGGGCCCAATAACACTGAAATTGACAGAAACACATGAAAATGCAGGTAGGGTGTGCGCCGTGACTCTGCCAGTGCAGCCGAGCGTTTTGGGTGAGTCTGCATCGGTTCTGATGAAAAGCCACTAGTTTGGGCCCAATAACACTGAAATTGACAGAAACACATGAAAATGCATGTACGGTGTGCGCCGTGACTCTGCCAGTGCAGCCGAGCGTTTTGGGTGAGTCTGCATCGGTTCTGATGAAAAGCCACTAGTTTGGGCCCAATAACACTGAAATTGACAGAAACACATGAAAATGCAGGTACGGTGTGCGCCGTGACTCTGCCAGTGCAGCCGAGCGTTTTGGGTGAGTCTGCATCGGTTCTGATGAAAAGCCACTAGTTTGGGCCCAATAACACTGAAATTGACAGAAACACAAGAAATTGCAGGTACGGTGTGCGCTGTGACTCTGCCAGTGCAGCCGAGCGTTTTGGGTGAGTCTGCATCGGTTCTGATGAAAAGCCACTAGTTTGGGCCCAATAACACTGAAATTGACAGAAACACATGAAAATGCAGGTACGGTGTGCGCCGTGACTCTGCCAGTGCAGCCGAGCGTTTTGGGTGAGTCTGCATCGGTTCTGATGAAAAGCCACTAGTTTGGGCCCAATAACACTGAAATTGACAGAAACACATGAAAATGCAGGTACGGTGTGCGCCGTGACTCTGCCAGTGCAGCCGAGCGTTTTGGGTGAGTCTGCATCGGTTCTGATGAAAAGCCACTAGTTTGGGCCCAATAACACTGAAATTGACAGAAACACATGAAAATGCATGAGCCTGCACTGGCAGAGTCACGACACACACAGGACATGCATTTTCAAATGTTTTTGTCAGTTTCAGTGTTATTGGACCCAAAGTAGTCACTTTTCATCAGAATCGATGCAGACTCACCCAAAACACTCTGCTTTACTGGCAGAGTCACGGCACACACAACATATGCTTTTTTACATGTTTTTATCAATTTCAATGTTATTCCACTCAAACTAGTCACTTTTCATCATATCCAGACATCGATCCTGACTCACACCGAATCCATGAGTCGTGACCGAATGCCGCTGTCCACGGCAACCTGTAGGCCTATCCAAACGCCACTATCTCGGTTAAGAAAAGGTGTTTTATAGCCTGTGATTGAGTGAAGTTTCTCATTTAAGTATATATTGCCATGAATAAGTGGCTGAGTATATTTAATATAAAATCATCTTTCTTTAAAAAGTCATCCTCAATTAATATTGAGTCACGGCATCCTATAAAGCACTCCAGCGTTGTGCATGCGTGTAAACAGGATGAAGACGGGGTTATGAAACTGAACTTTACGTTTCACATCCCTCATTTAAACCCTACACTTTCACTTCCGTAATATTCATCAAACTGGACTTAAGATTGTGCATTTTATTCAACCTCCATTCTTATATAATGTAATTATTTATCAATTTTATTCATTAATTATTTATGTTTAATTTATTCTCTTATCACTTTTATATATTTCATACACTTCGTTTCTTTGTCCATAGCACAGTCCATATTTCCTTTGTACAGTCAATATTTCATTTCAACTTTATAGCCCATTTCAAAGCTATGCTATTCTGTAAACAGATTTTGAATTTCAGTTTAATTTTAATACTACTTTATTTCATTATTTTTAATATTATGATAGAGATTATTATTATTATCATTATAAATGTATATGATATTTAGTTTGTCAGTTATTACGGAGATTCTTGCAGGCTTTCTATCGTTGCTATGGTGGTTGCTACCCGTAGCCCCACCGCAGCATCATTTGAAATCTTTCACAGCTGATAGGCTCGCTGTCTGATAGATAGCCAATCAGATAGCTCTCTGTCTGACAGATAGCCATTCAAACGGTGAAATATTTCAAATGATGCTGCAGTGGGGCTACAGCGCGGGCTTGGAATTTACAGTCGGCAAAAGAGGGAAGACTTTCTTAGCTAACACCAGCTAACTTGGAAAAATTAAGGTGGATTTCATACTTGAGCACACGTCATAAACCCTTTATTTGGAGGAGAAACTGGAAATAAAGCGCCTCGGAGCCCACCAGCCACGGAATACTGTCATCACTCAAACTGCTGCTCAAACTGGTAAAATTAACCGCGGGTTCAACGTGGTGAAGTTTGCCAAGAGGAAAAACCGCCATGCTGTCCTTTTCTGAGCCGTCTGCTGGTGAGTGAAAGCATTTTTTATCATCCTGCCTTGGTCGTTCTGGTCCGTGCATTAGCCATATTGTTGAGCTTGATCGATTGAGGTTGTTGTCATAAAGTTGTCACAGAATGGGCTAGTATCCTTAAAAAAATGTCTGTGCACTTCGTTGTGGTGTTGAGCTCTTTGATGTTCGCTTATGGCCCTGTAGGCTTATTTGTTCTGAGCTTTGTTGTGTCGGCTTATGACGATAGAATATCACATTCTTAATTAAACAATATTACAGAGAGGGTGTGCTTCAGTGATGCAGTCGAGCGTCCAACTTGGGCTAATGCTTTCTAGAAATCATGGCGTTTCCCAGACTGAATAAATACCTCACATATAAACACAAAACTGCTTTGCTAGCTCAATCTTGTTGTAACTAAGACATCGTTGATTGAATCCGTTAATTTTTCCACGGACAGACTTAGCTATTACGTCCGCAAACTTCACATATATTTTTACGCTAGCTGCGCCGTGTCACCAGCACCGCTGATGGAGAATGCAGCGGGAGCTGAGATATGATCTCAACTGAAGGGTGGTTAAGTTGTGCTGTGTATGGGTGTGTAACGATTAAGAGTGGAAAAGGGTTCGGGTTTTTCAGTGTGTGTGAGGGTGAAACCCCTGGGACACACCGGATGCGTGAACCTCAGCAGTGCCTGTGCATCGCTGAACTGCTGCGTCGCGCAGGCTTGTAGCGTCCACACTGGAAGCGTGTCTGCTGCGGCGTTTCTGCCACTGGCAGCCCGATCTTTCTATCATGTTCCCTGTCTATTTCTGCTGAGAACCGCGGTCACGCGGCGAAAATAGGCGAGACCTCGAATCTCTAGATGAAGCGACGCAGCAGCCACGCGCATCTCAAGCTTCATTTATACAAAACAAACCACAGACACTAGCAAAGCAACACAGTACATACAATAAAGCCAACAGAAACGTCAGACAGGTCGGACCACCGTGATTAAATATTTATTTCTAGTATAGAATCTCATAATAATGACTTATTATCTCATAATAATGACTTACTATCTCATAATAATGACTAAGTGGCATAACGCCTGTGGATGGCGGAATTAAGTCATTTTCAAGCTAATTCATGAACTGAAAAGCATTAATAGGGGAAGACGAAATGAGAATGAATCATAGAATGAAGTGGTCTTTAATTGATTTACAATCCTAAATTTTGATTATTTTAACAGTAGCATTTTTTTTTCTCATTACCCTTACTCGTGGAAAACTGATTTTCAGTCTTGTTGCTATTCCTGCCGATTGCCTGCCATAGAATCAGTGATTTTGGATGATTTTCACTCAGAGGTGATGAAAATCCACTCATATTTTATTAATGACAGTGGAAAGGCTCTGTGGGATGAATATGGTCATAAAATTACTGATTTGGGATGATTCTGGCTCAAATCTAATGAAAAATTACTAGTTTGTGTGGAACAGCAGTGAAATTGATTTTCCTGCAACTGTTGTGTGTGCCATCACTAGTAGAATTAAGCATTTGGGATGAGTCTGCATCGATTCTGGTGAAAAGTGAAAAGTGTGGCATAGTAGCAAAATTGACAGAGACACATGAAAAAACACATGTTGTTGTGTGCCATGACTCTGCTAATACAATCACGCATTCGGTGTGAGTCTGGATCGAATATGATGAAAAGTGACTAGTTTGAGTGGAATAACATTGAAATTAATAGAAACATATAAAAAATCATATGCTGTGTGTGCCATGACTCTGCTAGCAGAATCACGCATTCGGTGTGAGTCTGGATCGAATATGATGAAAAGTGACTAGTTTGAGTGGAATAACATTGAAATTGATAGAAACATATAAAAAAGCATATGCTGTGTGTGCCTTGACTCTGCTAATACAATCACGCATTCGGTGTGAGTCTGGATCGAATATGATGAAAAGTGACAAGTTTGAGTGGAATAACATTGAAATTGACAGAAACATATAAAAAAGCATATGCTGTGTGTGCCGTGAAGGAATCTGTAAACAACTAGAGGTGCCTCCCCAGGGCATCAAGGCCGTCAATATATACTAGTGACTTTCCTTTGTCTTGTCAGAATTCTCCATGGAGACTCTGCGTACTCTCAGTGTCTACAATATATGTTTGGTTTGGATTAAAGAGACGCTTGACTTTAACCAACCTCAGTCTATTTGGTAATTTTTACGCATGAAAAGACACATTTCGTTGTGTGCCATGACTCTGCTAATACAATCAAGCATTAGGTGTGAGTCTGGATCGAATATGATGAAAAGTGACAAGTTTGAGTGGAATAACATTGAAATTGACAGAAACATATAAAAAAGCATATGCTGTGTGTGCCGTGAAGGAATCTGTAAACAACTAGAGGTGCCTCCCCAGGGCATCAAGGCCGTCAATATATACTAGTGACTTTCCTTTGTCTTGTCAGAATTCTCCATGGAGACTCTGCGTACTCTCAGTGTCTACAATATATGTTTGGTTTGGATTAAAGAGACGCTTGACTTTAACCAACCTCAGTCTATTTGGTAATTTTTACGCATGAAAAGACACATTTCGTTGTGTGCCATGACTCTGCTAATACAA
The DNA here is from genome assembly GCF_963924715.1 of Thunnus thynnus. Classification (NCBI taxonomy): domain Eukaryota; kingdom Metazoa; phylum Chordata; class Actinopteri; order Scombriformes; family Scombridae; genus Thunnus; species Thunnus thynnus. Next base: position 41,090,967 of record NC_089517.1, read on the forward strand.
TCAAGCATTAGGTGTGAGTCTGGATCGTATATGATGAAAAGTGACTAGTTTGAGTGGAATAACATTGAAATTGATAGAAACATATAAAAAAGCATATGCTGTGTGTGCCGTGACTCCGCTAGCAGAATCACGCATTCGGTGTGAGTCTGGATCAAATATGATGAAAAGTGACTAGTTTGAGTGGAATAACATTGGAATTGATAGAAACTGAAAAATTCATGTATTAGTTAAGTAGGTATGGTCATATGTATGTATATGTTTGGCGGCAGGGCCTTGAGGGGAACACTATTATAGACATATGGACATCATGGTCATCATGTGAACCGAGAGCTCTGTAAAGCTTTGTCTAGGTCTGTTAGAAGGAATCTGTAAACAACTAGAGGTGCCTCCCCAGGGCATCAAGGCTTTCAATATATACTAGTGACTTTCCTTTGTCTTGTCAGAATTCTCCACGGAGACTCTGCCTACTCTCCGTGTCTACAATATATGTTTGGTTTGGATTAAAGAGACGCTTGACTTCAGCTGACCTCAGTCTATTTGGTAATTTTTACCTATCATTTTGGTCCTTCGAGCCGGATTCCTGGATGTGTTTCTCGGCCCTCTTTCCAAGCCGGAGCGGAGTAGAGTGCACAACATAGGTTACAAAATCCTTTTCCTGCTACGTTCAGAGATAAAGGCGCTTGCGGGCTGGAGAGGGTCGGGAGCCCCACGGATTCCTTTGTGAGGTGAGAAGAACGGGGAAGAAATGACTAACTGTCTCATGCAAAGTTTGACTACTGATTGGGCGAGTGTAAATGTTGTTTGGAGACCTATGGGGCAAAACGGTGAGCCGCTCCTGTGGGACCGAGATAGAACACTCGGGCTCGGTCCACAGCTGAACCAAATGGCAGATACTCTTCGGGAAACATTTGGCCGGAGAAATGATTGGGCTGAAATTGATACTGTGGTACAAGAGGAGAAAGAGACAGTAGCACAATATGCTGCCAGGCTCACGGAAGCATTTAATGGACACAGTGGGCTGGAGCCGTGAATCGGAGATGGGGTTAATCCACGCTACGAGTCGCAGTTAACATCCTGCCTTCTGAGGGGTTTAAAACCACAGATTGCAAATTGGATAAAAAAACATTTGGTCGGATGGGAAGGAGAGCAGAGAAGGGTTATTCTTGCACATGCTAAACACGCTGAAAAAGTTCTGGAAAATGTAGATAAGAAACATAAAAAAGTAGAGGTGTTTTATAATGACGGTGAGAATGATGATGGTTGCTCTTTCTCTTCTGAGTCCCGCAGGAAGGAAATTATTTGCTATCGCTGTGGGAAAAGAGGCCACATCGCCAGAGAATGCAGAAGTCTCATTCCAACTGCGGACACCAGGCGGGGCGGAGGTCAAGGCGGTGGACGGGGCAGGAGAGGACGCGGGGGCCGTGGAGGCGGTCGTAGAGAGAAAAGAGAACATGATGACAGAGAGAAGGATGAGGAGCAGGACTTCTGACTAGCTTCCCCTGCAGAATCAGGTCATGCAATCACACACACACATACAGAACAGAAAACAAAAACTGAAGATGCTGACTATGATTCTGAGGAAGTGGAGGGATCAGAGGTTCTATCGCAAGGAGAAGTGCTAAATTTGGAATCTGTTGAAGTAATGTTAGCTGAGTGGGATGACAAACCTTTTGTGACTCTGCTGGTGAGGGGAGAAAAGTGTACCTTTTTGTGTGATTCAGGAGCTTGCAAAACTGTGTTGAAGAAAAAAGAGTTGCCTGACAGTAGTCGGTTGACAAAACAAGAACTATCAGTAGTGTCAGCTTCAGGACATCATGTGTCAGAGAGATTGACAGAAAAAACAAAACTAACTGATCCAGTAACTGGTTTTTCAGTAATGTTGAAAATGGTGGCCTCCTAGGTCGAGATGGCATGGCAGCATTGCAACTTGGAATCATGCCAACTGACAAAGGGGTTGTGTTTTTCCGAAAAGCTCAGTCTGATTGTATCTTTGTGATTGAAGATAAAAACAGGCCACGGTTTTGGTATAGCATTGACCCTGTTACAAAAGGCCCAGCACCTATCACTGCCGAACTGAGGAGAGAAGCAGCTAGTATAACTAGGCCAGGTAATGAAGTTCAAGGGGAGGGTGACATGCGCGTGTTTACACACTCAAATTTCGAAGCAGGGCCAGACCCTGCATATGAGGAAACTTTTTTTCGGTATCCCAATTACCGACTGACTTTGACCTCACTGTACTGGGATAAATTGGGAAATGTGGGGGTCGCAGTAAAAGGGGATGAGCAACTGGACAGAGTGTACAGAGGTCATTCCCTGCCCCATATTGGTCTTGCTAAGGCCCCTAAGATGCACTGGACGGACGTCGGTGCGTTAGTGGAGTTGGGGGAGAGGGCCTTAAAAGGTTGGGTGCAGAATGAGTCGGGGGGGACGGTGTGTTTTTCCACCAGAGACACGGTCTGTACAAGAAGGCGCTGAATTGGGTAACAGTGGGAGCAGCCACAACTCATTTGCAGCCCTCTTTGTGATCATTGCAGGACAAAGTGTGTTTGCTGACAGAGGAGCAGGAAAAAGAGTTAGAAGAGTTACCTTCTGAACTTTGGAGTACAGGGAAAGATGGTGATATCGGGTTGTTACGTACTGCCACACCTGTTACCATTAAACCTAAAAGCTCTTATAGACGTTTGTCAAACAATATCCTTTGAAGCCGGAAGCTGAGGAAGGTATTTCAGAAGTGATAGACAGTTTGATAAAACAAGGGGTTTTAGTTGATTGTCCTGTCTCACCCTGCAACACACCAATTCTGCCTGTGAAAAAAGCTACTTCCGGGTGGCAGTTAGTAAATGATTTACAAGCTGTGAACCGAGTTGTGATTCCGCGAGCTCCAAACGTGCCAGATCCCTACACTCTTTTGAACAACATAAAACCCACTAATGTCTGGTACTCAGTGATTGATTTGACGAACGCATTTGTTACCATTCCTTTGAGCCCTGAGTCACAGTTTTGGTTTGCGTTCACGTTTAAACACAGACGATTGACGTATTCAAGACTTCCTCAAGGGTTTCAAGATAGCCCTACTATCTTTTCACAAGAAATTAAAAAATGTATTGACCTTTTTGAACCTCCTGAGGAGGAGTCACAGATTTTGACTTATGTTGATGATATTCTTGTGACTTCTAGCTCGCAGCAAAAGTGCAAAAACATGACTTTGGCCTTGTTGAGATATCTAGCTGCAGCTGGTGTTAAAGTCTCTAAGTCTAAACTCCAGCTGTTGAGTCAGGAGGTGAAATATTTAGGCTACACGCTAACTCCTGAAGGCCGTGTGTTGGATGAGCAGAGAAAAACAACTATTCTGCAGTTACCACAGCCTACAACAAAGCGAGAGATGATGTCTTTTCTTGGTACTTGCAAGTTCTGCAGGTTATGGATTGCTAATTATGCCGAAATTGCACAACCATTACAGAATATGATTTATGGTAAAGCAATGGCTGCTTCAGATAAGGTGGTGTGGACTGAGGAGGGCGAGCAGGCTTTCACAAAGTTAAAGCAGTGGATAGCTTCTTCATCTGTACTTGCCTTACCTAACATGAAAAAGGATTTCATACAAACAGTGGATTGCAAAAATGGTTTTATGACATCTGTCCTGTTACAGGAGTATGGGGATAAATTAAGACCTGTTGCTTTCTATTCCTCCAGACTTGACCCAGTAAGCAGAGCCCTGCCCGGATGCCTGCAGGCGGTGATGGCAGCGGCTATGGCAGTGCAGACCTCAGCTGCCTTAGTTTTGTTTAGGCCACTGACTCTTAGAGTGCCACATGCTGTCTCTTTGCTATTGCTGGAACACAAACATTCACACATGTCACCAGAAAGACACTTATCTTGCATAGCCACATTGTTAGGCCAGCCAAACTTGACCATTGGGAGATGTACGGCTTTGAATCCAGCTATGCTCCTTCCAACACCTGTAGAAGGGATTCCTCATGATTGTATGGCAATTACCGATGAATTAACCCTACCTCGCACTGATTTGATTGACACACCTTTACCTGATGCAGACATTGTGATGTTTGTAGATGGTTCTGCAAGCAAACATTTAGATGGGATTAACAGAGTTGGTTATGCTGTAGTTACACTGCATGAAGTATTAGAGTCTGGAGCTTTGCCTTCTAATTTCTCTGCCCAGGCAGCAGAATTAGTTGCATTGTCAGCGGCGTGCAGGTTAGGGAAAGATAAGAAGGTCACGATCTGGACAGACAGTATGCCTTTTCCACTTTGTTTACCTTTGCACAGCAGTGGGAAAAAAAGCATATGCTGTGTGTGCCGTGACTCTGCTAGCGGAACCAAGCATTAGGTGTGAGTCTGGATCAAATACACACACATCTAATGCTTTATTGTACTAGTAAAGTCACGGCACACACAGCGGCACACACAGTATATGCATTTTCATGTGTTTCTATCAATTTCAGTGTGATACGACATAAACTAGTCACTATTCATCAGAATCGATGCAGACTCGTCCAAAACGCTCTGTTGTAGTAGCAGAGTGAAGGTACACACAGTATATGCATTTTTATGTTTTTCTCTCAATTTCAGTGTTATATGACTCAAACTAGTCACTTTTCATCAGAATCGATACAGAATCGTCCAAAACGCTCTGTTGTAGTAGCAGAGTGAAGGTACACACAGTATATGCATTTTCATGTGTTTCTATCAATTTCAGTGTTGTACGACACAAAATAGTCACTTTTCATCGGAATTGATGCACTCTTCCTAAACGCTCTGTTGCAGAAAGAGAGTCACTGCGCACACAGTATATGCATTTTCATGTGTTTCAGATTTCAGTGTTGTACGACACAAACTCGTCACTTTTCATCAGAATCGATGCAGACTCGTCCAAAATGCTCTGTTTTAGTAGCAGAGTGAAGGTATACACAGTATATGCATTTTCATGTGTTTCTATCAATTTCAGTGTGATACAACATAAACTAGTCACTTTTCATCAGAATCGATGCAGACTCGTCCAAAACGCTCTGTTGTAGTAGCAGAGTGAAGGTACACACAATTTATGCATTTTCATGTGTTTCTATCAATTTCAGTGTTATCGGACACAAACTAGTCACTTTTCATCATATTCGATCCAGACTCACTTCTAATGCTTGGTTCTGCTAGCAGAGTGAAGGTACACAAAGTCTATGCATTTTCATGTGTTTCTATCAATTTCAGTGTGATACGACATAAACTAGTCACTTTTCATCAGAATCGATGCAGACTCGTCCAAAACGCTCTGTTGTAGTAGCAGAGTGAAGGTACACACAGTATATGCATTTTTATGTTTTTCTCTCAATTTCAGTGTTATATGACTCAAACTAGTCACTTTTCATCAGAATCGATACAGAATCGTCCAAAACGCTCTGTTGTAGTAGCAGAGTGAAGGTACACACAGTATATGCATTTTCATGTGTTTCTATCAATTTCAGTGTTGTACGACACAAAATAGTCACTTTTCATCGGAATTGATGCACTCTTCCTAAACGCTCTGTTGCAGAAAAAGAGTCACTGCGCACACAGTATATGCATTTTCATGTGTTTCAGATTTCAGTGTTGTACGACACAAACTCGTCACTTTTCATCAGAATCGATGCAGACTCGTCCAAAATGCTCTGTTTTAGTAGCAGAGTGAAGGTATACACAGTATATGCATTTTCATGTGTTTCTATCAATTTCAGTGTGATACAACATAAACTAGTCACTTTTCATCAGAATCGATGCAGACTCGTCCAAAACGCTCTGTTGTAGTAGCAGAGTGAAGGTACACACAATTTATGCATTTTCATGTGTTTCTATCAATTTCAGTGTTATCGGACACAAACTAGTCACTTTTCATCATATTCGATCCAGACTCACTTCTAATGCTTGGTTCTGCTAGCAGAGTGAAGGTACACAAAGTCTATGCATTTTCATGTGTTTCTATCAATTTCAGTGTTATCAGACAGAAACTAGTCACTTTTCATCATATTCGATCCAGACTCACTTCTAATGCTTGTTTCTGCTAGCAGAGTGAAGGTCCACACAGTCTATGCATTTTCATGTGTTTCTATCAATTTCAGTGTGATACGACATAAACTAGTCACTTTTCATCAGAATCGATGCAGACTCGTCCAAAACGCTCTGTTGTAGTAGCAGAGTGAAGGTACACACATTATATGCATTTTTATGTTTTTCTCTCAATTTCAGTGTTATATGACACAAACTAGTCACTTTTCATAAGAATCGATGCAGACTCGTCCAAAACGCTCTGTTTTAGTAGCAGAGTGAAGGTACACAAAGTATCCGCATTTTCATGTGTTTCTATCAATTTCAGTGTTATCGGACACAAAAAAGTCACTTTTCATCGGAATTGATATAGACTCTTCCAAAACGCTCTGTTGAAGAAGCAGAGTCACGGCACACAAAGTATATGCATTTTCATATATTTCTATCAATTTCAGTGTGATACGACATAAACTAGTCACTTTTCATCATATTCGATCCAGACTCACATCTAATGCTTGGTTCTGCTAGCAGAGTGAAGGTATACACAGTATATGCATTTTCATGTGTTTCTATCAATTTCAGTGTTATCAGACAGAAACTAGTCACTTTTCATCAAATTCGATCCAGACTCACTTCTAATGCTTGGTTCTGCTAGCAGAGTGAAGGTCCACACAGTTTATGCATTTTCATGTGTTTCTATCAATTTCAGTGTTGTACGACACAAAATAGTCACTTTTCATCGGAATTGATGCAGACTCTTCCTAAACGCTCTGTTGCAGAAAAAGAGTCACGGCGCACACAGTATATGCATTTTCTTGTGTTTCTATCAATTTTAGTGTTATCGGACACAAAATAGTCACTTTTCATCGGAATTGATGCAGACTCGTCCAAAACGCTCTGTTGAAGTAGCAGAGTCACGGAACACAAAGTATAAGCATTTTCATATGTTTCTATCAATTTCAGTGTTATCAGACAGAAACTAGTCACTTTTCATCATATTCGATCCAGACTCACTTCTAATGCTTGGTTCTGCTAGCAGAGTGAAGGTCCACACAGTCTATGCATTTTCATGTGTTTCTATCGATTTCAGTGTGATACGACATAAACTAGTCACTTTTCATCAGAAATGATGCAGACTCGTTAAAAACGCTCTGTTGTAGTAGCAGAGTGAAGGTACACACAGTATATGCATTTTCATGTGTTTCTATCACAGAAACTAGTCACTTTTCGTCATATTCGATCCAGACTCAATCCTAAGGCTTGGTTCTGCTAGCAGAGTGAAGGTACACACAGTCCATGCATTTTCATGTGTTTCTATCAATTTCAGTGTTATCAGACAGGAACTAGTCACTTTTCATCATATTCGATCCAGACTCACTTCTAATGCTTGGTTCTGCTAGCAGAGTGAAGGTCCACACAGTCTATGCATTTTCATGTGTTTCTATCGATTTCAGTGTGATACGACATAAACTAGTCACTTTTCATCAGAAATGATGCAGACTCGTTAAAAACGCTCTGTTGTAGTAGCAGAGTGAAGGTACACACAGTATATGCATTTTCATGTGTTTCTATCACAGAAACTAGTCACTTTTCGTCATATTCGATCCAGACTCAATCCTAAGGCTTGGTTCTGCTAGCAGAGTGAAGGTACACACAGTATATGCATTTTCATGTGTTTCTATCACAGAAACTAGTCACTTTTCATCATATTCGATCCAGACTCACACCTAATGATCGGTTCTGCTAGCAGAGTGAAGGCACACAAAGTATCCGCATTTTCATGTGTTTCTATCAATTTCAGTGTTATCGGACACAAAAAAGTCACTTTTCATCGGAATTGATATAGACTCGTCCAAAACGCTCTGTTGAAGAAGCAGAGTCACGGCACACAAAGTTTATGCATTTTCATATATTTCTATCAATTTCAGTGTGATACGACATAAACTAGTCACTTTTCATCATATTCGATCCAGACTCACATCTAATGCTTGGTTCTGCTAGCAGAGTGAAGGTCCACACAGTTTATGCATTTTCATGTGTTTCTATCAATTTCAGTGTTGTACGACACAAAATAGTCACTTTTCATCGGAATTGATGCAGACTCTTCCAAAACGCTCTGTTGCAGAAAGAGTCACGGCGCACACAGTATATGCATTTTCATGTGTTTCTGTCAATTTCAGTGTTGTACGACACAAACTAGTCACTTTTCATCAGAATCGATGCAGACTCGTCCAAAACGCTCTGTTTTAGTAGCAGAGTGAAGGTATACACAGTATATGCATTTTCATGTGTTTCTATCAATTTTAGTGTTATCGGAAACAAAATAGTAACTTTTCATCGGAATTGATGCAGACTCGTCCAAAACGCTCTGTTGAAGTAGCAGAGTCACGGAACACAAAGTATAAGCATTTTCATATGTTTCTATCAATTTCAGTGTTATCAGACAGAAACTAGTCACTTTTCATCATATTCGATCCAGACTCACTTCTAATGCTTGGTTCTGCTAGCAGAGTGAAGGTCCACACAGTCTATGCATTTTCATGTGTTTCTATCGATTTCAGTGTGATACGACATAAACTAGTCACTTTTCATCATATTCGATCCAGACTCACATCTAATGCTTTGTTCTGCTAGCAGAGTGAAGGTATACACAGTATATGCATTTTCATGTGTTTCTATCAATTTCAGTTTATCGGACACAAAAAGTCACTTTTCATCGGAATTGATATAGACTCGTCCAAAACGCTCTGTTGAAGAAGCAGAGTCACGGCACACAAAGTATATCCATTTTCATATGTTTCTATCAATTTCAGTGTGATACGACATAAACTAGTCACTTTTCATCATATTCGATCCAGACTCACATCTAATGCTTTGTTCTGCTAGCAGAGTGAAGGTCCACACAGTTTATGCATTTTCATGTGTTTCTATCAATTTCAGTGTTATCAGACAGGAACTAGTCACTTTTCATCAAATTCGATCCAGACTCACTTCTAATGCTTGGTTCTGCTAGCAGAGTGAAGGTCCACACAGTTTATGCATTTTCATGTGTTTCTATCAATTTCAGTGTTGTACGACACAAAATAGTCACTTTTCATCGGAATTGATGCAGACTCTTCCAAAACGCTCTGTTGCAGAAAAAGAGTCACGGCGCACACAGTATATGCATTTTCATGTGTTTCTGTCAATTTCAGTGTTGTACGACACAAACTAGTCACTTTTCATCAGAATCGATGCAGACTCGTCCAAAACGCTCTGTTTTAGTAGCAGAGTGAAGGTATACACAGTATATGCATTTTCATGTGTTTCTATCAATTTCAGTGTTATCAGACAGAAACTAGTCACTTTTCATCATATTCGATCCAGACTCACTTCTAATGCTTGGTTCTGCTAGCAGAGTGAAGGTATACACAGTATATGCATTTTCATGTGTTTCTATCACAGAAACTAGTCACTTTTCGTCATATTCGATCCAGACTCAATCCTAAGGTTTGGTTCTGCTAGCAGAGTGAAGGTACACACAGTCCATGCATTTTCATGTGTTTCTATCAATTTCAGTGTTATCAGACAGAAACTAGTCACTTTTCATCAAATTCGATCCAGACTCACTTCTAATGCTTGGTTCTGCTAGCAGAGTGAAGGTCCACACAGTTTATGCATTTTCATGTGTTTCTATCAGTTTCAGTGTTGTACGACACAAAATAGTCACTTTTCATCGGAATTGATGCAGACTCTTCCTAAACGCTCTGTTGCAGAAAAAGAGTCACGGCGCACACAGTATATGCATTTTCATGTGTTTCTGTCAATTTCAGTGTTGTACGACACAAACTAGTCACTTTTCATCAGAATCGATGCAGACTCGTCCAAAACGCTCTGTTGAAGTAGCAGAGTCACGGAACACAAAGTATAAGCATTTTCATATGTTTCTATCAATTTCAGTGTTATCAGACAGGAACTAGTCACTTTTCATCATATTCGATCCAGACTCACTTCTAATGCTTGGTTCTGCTAGCAGAGTGAAGGTCCACACAGTCTATGCATTTTCATGTGTTTCTATCGATTTCAGTGTGATACGACATAAACTAGTCACTTTTCATCAGAAATGATGCAGACTCGTTAAAAACGCTCTGTTGTAGTAGCAGAGTGAAGGTACACACAGTATATGCATTTTCATGTGTTTCTATCACAGAAACTAGTCACTTTTCGTCATATTCGATCCAGACTCAATCCTAAGGCTTGGTTCTGCTAGCAGAGTGAAGGTACACACAATCCATGCATTTTCATATGTTTCTATCAATTTCAGTGTGATACGACATAAACTAGTCACTTTTCATCATATTCGATCCAGACTCACATCTAATGCTTGGTTCTGCTAGCAGAGTGAAGGTATACACAGTATATGCATTTTCATGTGTTTCTATCAATTTTAGTGTTATCGGACACAAAATAGTCACTTTTCATCGGAGTTGATGCAGACTCGTCCAAAACGCTCTGTTGAAGTAGCAGAGTCACGGAACACAAAGTATAAGCATTTTCATATGTTTCTATCAATTTCAGTGTTATCAGACAGAAACTAGTCACTTTTCATCATATTCGATCCAGATTCACTTCTAATGCTTGGTTCTGCTAGCAGAGTGAAGGTCCACACAGTCTATGCATTTTCATGTGTTTCTATCGATTTCAGTGTGATACGACATAAACTAGTCACTTTTCATCAGAAATGATGCAGACTCGTTAAAAACGCTCTGTTGTAGTAGCAGAGTGAAGGTACACACAGTATATGCATTTTCATGTGTTTCTATCACAGAAACTAGTCACTTTTCGTCATATTCGATCCAGACTCAATCCTAAGGCTTGGTTCTGCTAGCAGAGTGAAGGTACACACAATCCATGCATTTTCATGTGTTTCTATCAATTTCAGTTATCAGACAGAAACTAGTCACTTTTCATCATATTCGATCCAGACTCACTTCTAATGCTTGAATCTGCTAGCAGAGTGAAGGCACACAAAGTATCCGCATTTTCATGTGTTTCTATCAATTTCAGTGTTATCGGACACAAAAAAGTCACTTTTCATCGGAATTGATATAGACTCGTCCAAAACGCTCTGTTGAAGAAGCAGAGTCACGGCACACAAAGTATATGCATTTTCATATATTTCTATCAATTTCAGTGTGATACGACATAAACTAGTCACTTTTCATCATATTCGATCCAGACTCACATCTAATGCTTGATTCTGCTAGCAGAGTGAAGGTCCACACAGTTTATGCATTTTCATGTGTTTCTATCAATTTCAGTGTTGTACGACACAAAATAGTCACTTTTCATCGGAATTGATGCAGACTCTTCCAAAACGCTCTGTTGCAGAAAGAGTCACGGCGCACACAGTATATGCATTTTCATGTGTTTCTGTCAATTTCAGTGTTGTACGACACAAACTAGTCACTTTTCATCAGAATCGATGCAGACTCGTCCAAAACGCTCTGTTTTAGTAGCAGAGTGAAGGTATACACAGTATATGCATTTTCATATGTTTCTATCAATTTCAGTGTGATACGACATAAACTAGTCACTTTTCATCATATTCGATCCAGACTCACATCTAATGCTTTGTTCTGCTAGCAGAGTGAAGGTATACACAGCATATGCATTTTCATGTGTTTCTATCAATTTTAGTGTTATCGGACACAAAATAGTCACTTTTCATCGGAATTGATGCAGACTCGTCCAAAACGCTCTGTTGAAGAAGCAGAGTCACGGCACACAAAGTATATGCATTTTCATATATTTCTATCAATTTCAGTGTGATACGACATAAACTAGTCACTTTTCATCATATTCGATCCAGACTCACTTCTAATGCTTGGTTCTGCTAGCAGAGTGAAGGTATACACAGTATATGCATTTTCATGTGTTTCTATCACAGAAACTAGTCACGTTTCGTCATATTCGATCCAGACTCAATCCTAAGGTTTGGTTCTGCTAGCAGAGTGAAGGTACACACAGTCCATGCATTTTCATGTGTTTCTATCACAGAAACTAGTCACTTTTCATCATATTCGATCCAGACTCACACCTAATGATCGGTTCTGCTAGCAGAGTGAAGGCACACAAAGTATCCGCATTTTCATGTGTTTCTATCAATTTCAGTGTTATCGGACACAAAAAAGTCACTTTTCATCGGAATTGATATAGACTCGTCCAAAACGCTCTGTTGATGAAGCAGAGTCACGGCACACAAAGTATATGCATTTTCATATATTTCTATCAATTTCAGTGTGATACGACATAAACTAGTCACTTTTCATCATATTCGATCCAGACTCACTTCTAATGCTTGGTTCTGCTAGCAGAGTGAAGGTACACACAGTCCATGCATTTTCATGTGTTTCTATCAATTTCAGTGTTATCAGACAGGAACTAGTCACTTTTCATCAAATTCGATCCAGACTCACTTCTAATGCTTGGTTCTGCTAGCAGAGTGAAGGTCCACACAGTTTATGCATTTTCATGTGTTTCTATCAATTTCAGTGTTGTACGACACAAAATAGTCACTTTTCATCGGAATTGATGCAGACTCTTCCAAAACGCTCTGTTGCAGAAAAAGAGTCACGGCGCACACAGTATATGCATTTTCATGTGTTTCTGTCAATTTCAGTGCTGTACGACACAAACTAGTCACTTTTCATCAGAATCGATGCAGACTCGTCCAAAACGCTCTGTTTTAGTAGCAGAGTGAAGGTATACACAATATATGCATTTTCATGTGTTTCTATCAATTTTAGTGTTATCGGACACAAAATAGTCACTTTTCATCGGAATTGATGCAGACTCGTCCAAAACGCTCTGTTGAAGAAGCAGAGTCACGGCACACAAAGTATATGCATTTTCATGTGTTTCTATCAATTTCAGTGTTATCGGACACAAACTAGTCACTTTTCATCAGAATCGATGCAGACTCGTCCAAAACGCTCTGTTTTAGTAGCAGAGTGAAGGTATACACAGTATATGCATTTTCATGTGTTTCTGTCAATTTCAGTGTTGTACGACACAAACTAGTCACTTTTCATCAGAATCGATGCAGACTCGTCCAAAACGCTCTGTTGTAGTAGCAGAGTGAAGGTACACACAGTATATGCATTTTCATATGTTTCTATCAATTTCAGTGTTATCAGACAGAAACTAGTCACTTTTCATCATATTCGATCCAGACTCACTTCTAATGCTTGGTTCTGCTAGCAGAGTGAAGGCACACACAGTATATGCATTTTCATGTGTTTCTATCACAGAAACTAGTCACTTTTCATCATATTCGATCCAGACTCACACCTAATGCTCGGTTTTGCTAGCAGAGTGAAGGCACACACAGTATATGCATTTTCATGTGTTTCTATCAATTTCAGTGTTATCGGACACAAAAAGTCACTTTTCATCGGAATTGATATAGACTCGTCCAAAACGCTCTGTTGAAGAAGCAGAGTCACGGCACACAAAGTATATGCATTTTCATATGTTTCTATCAATTTCAGTGTGATACGACATAAACTAGTCACTTTTCATCATATTCGATCCAGACTCACATCTAATGCTTTATTCTGCTAGCAGAGTGAAGGTACACACATTATATGCATTTTTATGTTTTTCTCTCAATTTCAGTGTTATATGACACAAACTAGTCACTTTTCATCAGAATCGATGCAGACTCGTCCAAAACGCTCTGTTTTAGTAGCAGAGTGAAGGTACACAAAGTATCCGCATTTTCATGTGTTTCTATCAATTTCAGTGTTATCGGACACAAAAAAGTCACTTTTCATCGGAATTGATATAGACTCTTCCAAAACGCTCTGTTGCAGAAAAAGAGTCACGGCGCACACAGTATATGCATTTTCTTGTGTTTCTATCAATTTTAGTGTTATCGGACACAAAATAGTCACTTTTCATCGGAATTGATGCAGACTCGTCCAAAACGCTCTGTTGAAGTAGCAGAGTCACGGAACACAAAGTATAAGCATTTTCATATGTTTCTATCAATTTCAGTGTTATCAGACAGAAACTAGTCACTTTTCATCATATTCGATCCAGACTCACTTCTAATGCTTGGTTCTGCTAGCAGAGTGAAGGTCCACACAGTCTATGCATTTTCATGTGTTTCTATCGATTTCAGTGTGATACGACATAAACTAGTCACTTTTCATCAGAAATGATGCAGACTCGTTAAAAACGCTCTGTTGTAGTAGCAGAGGGAAGGTACACACAGTATATGCATTTTCATGTGTTTCTATCACAGAAACTAGTCACTTTTCATCATATTCGATCCAGACTCACACCTAATGATCGGTTCTGCTAGCAGAGTGAAGGCACACAAAGTATCCGCATTTTCATGTGTTTCTATCAATTTTAGTGTTATCGGACACAAAATAGTCACTTTTCATCGGAATTGATGCAGACTCGTCCAAAACGCTCTGTTGAAGAAGCAGAGTCACGGAACACAAAGTATAAGCATTTTCATATGTTTCTATCAATTTCAGTGTTATCAGACAGAAACTAGTCACTTTTCATCAAATTCGATCCAGACTCACTTCTAATGCTTGGTTCTGCTAGCAGACTGAAGGTCCACACAGTTTATGCATTTTCATGTGTTTCTATCAGTTTCAGTGTTGTACGACACAAACTAGTCACTTTTCATCAGAATCGATGCAGAATCGTCCAAAACGCTCTGTTGTAGTATATATTCGATCCAGACTCACTTCTAATGCTTGGTTCTGCTAGCAGAGTTAAGGTACACAGTTTATGCATTTCCATGTGTTTCTATCAATTTCAGTGTGATACGACATAAACTAGTCACTTTTCATCAGAAATGATGCAGACTCGTCCAAAACGCTCTGTTGTAGTAGCAGAGTGAAGGTACACACAGTATATGCATTTTCATATGTTTCTATCAATTTCAGTGTTATCAGACAGAAACTAGTCACTTTTCATCATATTCGATCCAGACTCACTTCTAATGCTTGGTTCTGCTAGCAGAGTGAAGGCACACACAGTATATGCATTTTCATGTGTTTCTATCACAGAAACTAGTCACTTTTCATCATATTCGATCCAGACTCACACCTAATGCTCGGTTTTGCTAGCAGAGTGAAGGCACACACAGTATATGCATTTTCATGTGTTTCTATCAATTTCAGTGTTATCGGACACAAAAAGTCACTTTTCATCGGAATTGATATAGACTCGTCCAAAACGCTCTGTTGAAGAAGCAGAGTCACGGCACACAAAGTATATGCATTTTCATATGTTTCTATCAATTTCAGTGTGATACGACATAAACTAGTCACTTTTCATCATATTCGATCCAGACTCACATCTAATGCTTGGTTCTGCTAGCAGAGTGAAGGTCCACACAGTTTATGCATTTTCATGTGTTTCTATCAATTTCAGTGTTGTACGACACAAAATAGTCACTTTTCATCGGAATTGATGCAGACTCTTCCAAAACGCTCTGTTGCAGAAAGAGTCACGGCGCACACAGTATATGCATTTTCATGTGTTTCTGTCAATTTCAGTGTTGTACGACACAAAATAGTCACTTTTCATCAGAATCGATGCAGACTCGTCCAAAACGCTCTGTTTTAGTAGCAGAGTGAAGGTATACACAGTATATGCATTTTCATATGTTTCTATCAATTTCAGTGTTATCAGACATAAACTAGTCACTTTTCATCATATTCGATCCAGACTCACATCTAATGCTTGGTTCTGCTAGCAGAGTGAAGGTCCACACAGTCTATGCATTTTCATGTGTTTCTATCGATTTCAGTGTGATACGACATAAACTACTCACTTTTCATCAGAAATGATGCAGACTCGTTAAAAACGCTCTGTGGTAGTAGCAGAGTGAAGGTACACACAGTATATGCATTTTCATGTGTTTCTATCACAGAAACTAGTCACTTTTCATCATATTCGATCCAGACTCAATCCTAAGGCTTGGTTCTGCTAGCAGAGTGAAGGTACACACAGTCCATGCATTTTCATGTGTTTCTATCAATTTCAGTGTTGTACTACACAAACTAGTCACTTTTCATCAGAATCGATGCAGAATCGTCCAAAACGCTCTGTTGTAGTATCAGAGTGAAGGTACACACAGTATATGCATTTTCATGTGTTTCTATCAATTTCAGTGTTATCGGACACAAAAAGTCACTTTTCATCGGAATTGATATAGACTCGTCCAAAACGCTCTGTTGAAGAAGCAGAGTCACGGCACACAAAGTATATGCATTTTCATATGTTTCTATCAATTTCAGTGTGATACGACATAAACTAGTCACTTTTCATCATATTCGATCCAGACTCACATCTAATGCTTGGTTCTGCTAGCAGAGTGAAGGTATACACAGTATATGCATTTTCATGTGTTTCTATCAATTTTAGTGTTATCGGACACAAAATAGTCACTTTTCATCGGAGTTGATGCAGACTCGTCCAAAACGCTCTGTTGAAGTAGCAGAGTCACGGAACACAAAGTATAAGCATTTTCATATGTTTCTATCAATTTCAGTGTTATCAGACAGAAACTAGTCACTTTTCATCATATTCGATCCAGATTCACTTCTAATGCTTGGTTCTGCTAGCAGAGTGAAGGTCCACACAGTCTATGCATTTTCATGTGTTTCTATCGATTTCAGTGTGATACGACATAAACTAGTCACTTTTCATCAGAAATGATGCAGACTCGTTAAAAACGCTCTGTTGTAGTAGCAGAGTGAAGGTACACACAGTATATGCATTTTCATGTGTTTCTATCACAGAAACTAGTCACTTTTCGTCATATTCGATCCAGACTCAATCCTAAGGCTTGGTTCTGCTAGCAGAGTGAAGGTACACACAATCCATGCATTTTCATGTGTTTCTATCAATTTCAGTTATCAGACAGAAACTAGTCACTTTTCATCATATTCGATCCAGACTCACTTCTAATGCTTGAATCTGCTAGCAGAGTGAAGGCACACAAAGTATCCGCATTTTCATGTGTTTCTATCAATTTCAGTGTTATCGGACACAAAAAAGTCACTTTTCATCGGAATTGATATAGACTCGTCCAAAACGCTCTGTTGAAGAAGCAGAGTCACGGCACACAAAGTATATGCATTTTCATATATTTCTATCAATTTCAGTGTGATACGACATAAACTAGTCACTTTTCATCATATTCGATCCAGACTCACATCTAATGCTTGATTCTGCTAGCAGAGTGAAGGTCCACACAGTATATGCATTTTCATGTGTTTCTATCAATTTCAGTGTTATCGGACACAAAAAAGTCACTTTTCATCGGAATTGATATAGACTCGTCCAAAACGCTCTGTTGAAGAAGCAGAGTCACGGCACACAAAGTATATGCATTTTCATATATTTCTATCAATTTCAGTGTGATACGACATAAACTAGTCACTTTTCATCATATTCGATCCAGACTCACATCTAATGCTTGGTTCTGCTAGCAGAGTGAAGGTCCACACAGTTTATGCATTTTCATGTGTTTCTATCAATTTCAGTGTTGTACGACACAAAATAGTCACTTTTCATCGGAATTGATGCAGACTCTTCCAAAACGCTCTGTTGCAGAAAGAGTCACGGCGCACACAGTATATGCATTTTCATGTGTTTCTGTCAGTTTCAGTGTTGTACGACACAAACTAGTCACTTTTCATCAGAATCGATGCAGACTCGTCCAAAACGCTCTGTTTTAGTAGCAGAGTGAAGGTACAAACAGTATATGCATTTTCATGTGTTTCTATCAATTTCAGTGTTATCGGACACAAAAAAGTCACTTTTCATCGGAATTGACATAGACTCGTCCAAAACGCTCTGTTGAAGAAGCAGAGTCACGGCACACACAGTATATGCATTTTCATGTGTTTCTGTCAATTTCAGTGTTGTACGACACAAACTAGTCACTTTTCATCAGAATCGATGCAGACTCGTCCAAAACGCTCTGTTTTAGTAGCAGAGTGAAGGTATACACAGTATATGCATTTTCATGTGTTTCTATCAATTTTAGTGTTATCGGACACAAAATAGTCACTTTTCATCGGAATTGATGCAGACTCGTCCAAAACGCTCTGTTGAAGTAGCAGAGTCACGGAACACAAAGTATAAGCATTTTCATATGTTTCTATCAATTTCAGTGTTATCAGACATAAACTAGTCACTTTTCATCATATTCGATCCAGACTCACATCTAATGCTTGGTTCTGCTAGCAGAGTGAAGGTCCACACAGTCTATGCATTTTCATGTGTTTCTATCGATTTCAGTGTGATACGACATAAACTACTCACTTTTCATCAGAAATGATGCAGACTCGTTAAAAACGCTCTGTGGTAGTAGCAGAGTGAAGGTACACACAGTATATGCATTTTCATGTGTTTCTATCACAGAAACTAGTCACTTTTCATCATATTCGATCCAGACTCAATCCTAAGGCTTGGTTCTGCTAGCAGAGTGAAGGTACACACAGTCCATGCATTTTCATGTGTTTCTATCAATTTCAGTGTTGTACTACACAAACTAGTCACTTTTCATCAGAATCGATGCAGAATCGTCCAAAACGCTCTGTTGTAGTATCAGAGTGAAGGTACACACAGTATATGCATTTTCATGTGTTTCTATCAATTTCAGTGTTATCGGACACAAAAAAGTCACTTTTCATCGGAATTGACATAGACTCGTCCAAAACGCTCTGTTGAAGAAGCAGAGTCACGGCACACACAGTATATGCATTTTCATGTGTTTCTGTCAATTTCAGTGTTGTACGACACAAACTAGTCACTTTTCATCAGAATCGATGCAGACTCGTCCAAAACGCTCTGTTTTAGTAGCAGAGTGAAGGTATACACAGTATATGCATTTTCATGTGTTTCTATCAATTTTAGTGTTATCGGACACAAAATAGTCACTTTTCATCGGAATTGATGCAGACTCGTCCAAAACGCTCTGTTGAAGTAGCAGAGTCACGGAACACAAAGTATAAGCATTTTCATATGTTTCTATCAATTTCAGTGTTATCAGACATAAACTAGTCACTTTTCATCATATTCGATCCAGACTCACATCTAATGCTTGGTTCTGCTAGCAGAGTGAAGGTCCACACAGTCTATGCATTTTCATGTGTTTCTATCGATTTCAGTGTGATACGACATAAACTACTCACTTTTCATCAGAAATGATGCAGACTCGTTAAAAACGCTCTGTGGTAGTAGCAGAGTGAAGGTACACACAGTATATGCATTTTCATGTGTTTCTATCACAGAAACTAGTCACTTTTCATCATATTCGATCCAGACTCAATCCTAAGGCTTGGTTCTGCTAGCAGAGTGAAGGTACACACAGTCCATGCATTTTCATGTGTTTCTATCAATTTCAGTGTTGTACTACACAAACTAGTCACTTTTCATCAGAATCGATGCAGAATCGTCCAAAACGCTCTGTTGTAGTATCAGAGTGAAGGTACACACAGTATATGCATTTTCATGTGTTTCTATCAATTTCAGTGTTATCGGACACAAAAAGTCACTTTTCATCGGAATTGATATAGACTCGTCCAAAACGCTCTGTTGAAGAAGCAGAGTCACGGCACACAAAGTATATGCATTTTCATATGTTTCTATCAATTTCAGTGTGATACGACATAAACTAGTCACTTTTCATCATATTCGATCCAGACTCACATCTAATGCTTGGTTCTGCTAGCAGAGTGAAGGTATACACAGTATATGCATTTTCATGTGTTTCTATCAATTTTAGTGTTATCGGACACAAAATAGTCACTTTTCATCGGAGTTGATGCAGACTCGTCCAAAACGCTCTGTTGAAGTAGCAGAGTCACGGAACACAAAGTATAAGCATTTTCATATGTTTCTATCAATTTCAGTGTTATCAGACAGAAACTAGTCACTTTTCATCATATTCGATCCAGATTCACTTCTAATGCTTGGTTCTGCTAGCAGAGTGAAGGTCCACACAGTCTATGCATTTTCATGTGTTTCTATCGATTTCAGTGTGATACGACATAAACTAGTCACTTTTCATCAGAAATGATGCAGACTCGTTAAAAACGCTCTGTAGTAGTAGCAGAGTGAAGGTACACACAGTATATGCATTTTCATGTGTTTCTATCACAGAAACTAGTCACTTTTCGTCATATTCGATCCAGACTCAATCCTAAGGCTTGGTTCTGCTAGCAGAGTGAAGGTACACACAATCCATGCATTTTCATGTGTTTCTATCAATTTCAGTTATCAGACAGAAACTAGTCACTTTTCATCATATTCGATCCAGACTCACTTCTAATGCTTGAATCTGCTAGCAGAGTGAAGGCACACAAAGTATCCGCATTTTCATGTGTTTCTATCAATTTCAGTGTTATCGGACACAAAAAAGTCACTTTTCATCGGAATTGATATAGACTCGTCCAAAACGCTCTGTTGAAGAAGCAGAGTCACGGCACACAAAGTATATGCATTTTCATATATTTCTATCAATTTCAGTGTGATACGACATAAACTAGTCACTTTTCATCATATTCGATCCAGACTCACATCTAATGCTTGATTCTGCTAGCACAGTGAAGGTCCACACAGTTTATGCATTTTCATGTGTTTCTATCAATTTCAGTGTTGTACGACACAAAATAGTCACTTTTCATCGGAATTGATGCAGACTCTTCCAAAACGCTCTGTTGCAGAAAGAGTCACGGCGCACACAGTATATGCATTTTCATGTGTTTCTGTCAATTTCAGTGTTGTACGACACAAACTAGTCACTTTTCATCAGAATCGATGCAGACTCGTCCAAAACGCTCTGTTTTAGTAGCAGAGTGAAGGTATACACAGTATATGCATTTTCATGTGTTTCTATCAATTTTAGTGTTATCGGACACAAAATAGTCACTTTTCATCGGAATTGATGCAGACTCGTCCAAAACGCTCTGTTGAAGTAGCAGAGTCACGGAACACAAAGTATACGCATTTTCATATGTTTCTATCGATTTCAGTGTGATACGACATAAACTAGTCACTTTTCTTCAGAAATGATGCAGACTCGTTAAAAACGCTCTGTTGAAGAAGCAGAGTCACGGCACACAAAGTATATGCATTTTCATATGTTTCTATCAATTTCAGTGTGATACGACATAAACTAGTCACTTTTCATCATATTCGATCCAGACTCACATCTAATGCTTTGTTCTGCTAGCAGAGGGAAGGTATACACAGCATATGCATTTTCATGTGTTTCTATCAATTTTAGTGTTATCGGACACAAAATAGTCACTTTTCATCGGAATTGATGCAGACTCGTCCAAAACGCTCTGTTGAAGAAGCAGAGTCACGGCACACAAAGTATATGCATTTTCATATATTTCTATCAATTTCAGTGTGATACGACATAAACTAGTCACTTTTCATCATATTCGATCCAGACTCAAATCTAATGCTTGGTTCTGTTAGCAGAGTGAAGGTATACACAGTATATGCATTTTCATGTGTTTCTATCAATTTCAGTGTTATCAGACAGAAACTAGTCACTTTTCATCATATTCGAGCCAGACTCACTTCTAATGCTTGGTTCTGCTAGCAGAGTGAAGGTATACACAGTATATGCATTTTCATGTGTTTCTATCACAGAAACTAGTCACGTTTCGTCATATTCGATCCAGACTCAATCCTAAGGTTTGGTTCTGCTAGCAGAGTGAAGGTACACACAGTCCATGCATTTTCATGTGTTTCTATCAATTTCAGTGTTATCAGACAGGAACTAGTCACTTTTCATCAAATTCGATCCAGACTCACTTCTAATGCTTGGTTCTGCTAGCAGAGTGAAGGTCCACACAGTTTATGCATTTTCATGTGTTTCTATCAATTTCAGTGTTGTACGACACAAAATAGTCACTTTTCATCGGAATTGATGCAGACTCTTCCAAAACGCTCTGTTGCAGAAAAAGAGTCACGGCGCACACAGTATATGCATTTTCATGTGTTTCTGTCAATTTCAGTGTTGTACGACACAAACTAGTCACTTTTCATCAGAATCGATGCAGACTCGTCCAAAACGCTCTGTTTTAGTAGCAGAGTGAAGGTATACACAATATATGCATTTTCATGTGTTTCTATCAATTTTAGTGTTATCGGACACAAAATAGTCACTTTTCATCGGAATTGATGCAGACTCGTCCAAAACGCTCTGTTAAAGTAGCAGAGTCACGGAACACAAAGTATAAGCATTTTCATATGTTTCTATCAATTTCAGTGTTATCA
Organism: Thunnus thynnus; assembly: GCF_963924715.1. Taxonomy (NCBI): domain Eukaryota; kingdom Metazoa; phylum Chordata; class Actinopteri; order Scombriformes; family Scombridae; genus Thunnus; species Thunnus thynnus. The sequence goes on from NC_089517.1 coordinate 41,113,317, forward strand.
GACAGAAACTAGTCACTTTTCATCATATTCGATCCAGACTCACTTCTAATGCTTGGTTCTGCTAGCAGAGTGAAGGTCCACACAGTCTATGCATTTCCATGTGTTTCTATCGATTTCAGTGTGATACGACATAAACTAGTCACTTTTCATCAGAAATGATGCAGACTCGTTAAAAACGCTCTGTTGTAGTAGCAGAGTGAAGGTACACACAGTATATGCATTTTCATGTGTTTCTATCACAGAAACTAGTCACTTTTCATCATATTCGATCAGACTCACACCTAATGATCGGATCTGCTAGCAGAGTGAAGGCACACAAAGTATCCGCATCTTCATGTGTTTCTATCAATTTCAGTGTTATCGGACACAAAAAAGTCACTTTTCATCGGAATTGATATAGACTCGTCCAAAACGCTCTGTTGAAGAAGCAGAGTCACGGCACACAAAGTATATGCATTTTCATATATTTCTATCAATTTCAGTGTGATACGACATAAACTAGTCACTTTTCATCATATTCGATCCAGACTCACTTCTAATGCTTGGTTCTGCTAGCAGAGTGAAGGTCCACACAGTCTATGCATTTTCATGTGTTTCTATCGATTTCAGTGTGATACGACATAAACTAGTCACTTTTCATCATATTCGATCCAGACTCACACCTAATGATCGGTTCTGCTAGCAGAGTGAAGGCACACAAAGTATCCGCATTTTCATGTGTTTCTATCAATTTTAGTGTTATCGGACACAAAATAGTCACTTTTCATCGGAATTGATGCAGACTCGTCCAAAACGCTCTGTTGAAGAAGCAGAGTCACGGAACACAAAGTATAAGCATTTTCATATGTTTCTATCAATTTCAGTGTTATCAGACAGAAACTAGTCACTTTTCATCAAATTCGATCCAGACTCACTTCTAATGCTTGGTTCTGCTAGCAGACTGAAGGTCCACACAGTTTATGCATTTTCATGTGTTTCTATCAGTTTCAGTGTTGTACGACACAAACTAGTCACTTTTCATCAGAATCGATGCAGAATCGTCCAAAACGCTCTGTTGTAGTATATATTCGATCCAGACTCACTTCTAATGCTTGGTTCTGCTAGCAGAGTTAAGGTACACAGTTTATGCATTTCCATGTGTTTCTATCAATTTCAGTGTGATACGACATAAACTAGTCACTTTTCATCAGAAATGATGCAGACTCGTCCAAAACGCTCTGTTGTAGTAGCAGAGTGAAGGTACACACAGTATATGCATTTTCATATGTTTCTATCAATTTCAGTGTTATCAGACAGAAACTAGTCACTTTTCATCATATTCGATCCAGACTCACTTCTAATGCTTGGTTCTGCTAGCAGAGTGAAGGCACACACAGTATATGCATTTTCATGTGTTTCTATCACAGAAACTAGTCACTTTTCATCATATTCGATCCAGACTCACACCTAATGCTCGGTTTTGCTAGCAGAGTGAAGGCACACACAGTATATGCATTTTCATGTGTTTCTATCAATTTCAGTGTTATCGGACACAAAAAGTCACTTTTCATCGGAATTGATATAGACTCGTCCAAAACGCTCTGTTGAAGAAGCAGAGTCACGGCACACAAAGTATATGCATTTTCATATGTTTCTATCAATTTCAGTGTGATACGACATAAACTAGTCACTTTTCATCATATTCGATCCAGACTCACATCTAATGCTTGGTTCTGCTAGCAGAGTGAAGGTCCACACAGTTTATGCATTTTCATGTGTTTCTATCAATTTCAGTGTTGTACGACACAAAATAGTCACTTTTCATCGGAATTGATGCAGACTCTTCCAAAACGCTCTGTTGCAGAAAGAGTCACGGCGCACACAGTATATGCATTTTCATGTGTTTCTGTCAATTTCAGTGTTGTACGACACAAAATAGTCACTTTTCATCAGAATCGATGCAGACTCGTCCAAAACGCTCTGTTTTAGTAGCAGAGTGAAGGTATACACAGTATATGCATTTTCATATGTTTCTATCAATTTCAGTGTTATCAGACATAAACTAGTCACTTTTCATCATATTCGATCCAGACTCACATCTAATGCTTGGTTCTGCTAGCAGAGTGAAGGTCCACACAGTCTATGCATTTTCATGTGTTTCTATCGATTTCAGTGTGATACGACATAAACTACTCACTTTTCATCAGAAATGATGCAGACTCGTTAAAAACGCTCTGTGGTAGTAGCAGAGTGAAGGTACACACAGTATATGCATTTTCATGTGTTTCTATCACAGAAACTAGTCACTTTTCATCATATTCGATCCAGACTCAATCCTAAGGCTTGGTTCTGCTAGCAGAGTGAAGGTACACACAGTCCATGCATTTTCATGTGTTTCTATCAATTTCAGTGTTGTACTACACAAACTAGTCACTTTTCATCAGAATCGATGCAGAATCGTCCAAAACGCTCTGTTGTAGTATCAGAGTGAAGGTACACACAGTATATGCATTTTCATGTGTTTCTATCAATTTCAGTGTTATCGGACACAAAAAGTCACTTTTCATCGGAATTGATATAGACTCGTCCAAAACGCTCTGTTGAAGAAGCAGAGTCACGGCACACAAAGTATATGCATTTTCATATGTTTCTATCAATTTCAGTGTGATACGACATAAACTAGTCACTTTTCATCATATTCGATCCAGACTCACATCTAATGCTTGGTTCTGCTAGCAGAGTGAAGGTATACACAGTATATGCATTTTCATGTGTTTCTATCAATTTTAGTGTTATCGGACACAAAATAGTCACTTTTCATCGGAGTTGATGCAGACTCGTCCAAAACGCTCTGTTGAAGTAGCAGAGTCACGGAACACAAAGTATAAGCATTTTCATATGTTTCTATCAATTTCAGTGTTATCAGACAGAAACTAGTCACTTTTCATCATATTCGATCCAGATTCACTTCTAATGCTTGGTTCTGCTAGCAGAGTGAAGGTCCACACAGTCTATGCATTTTCATGTGTTTCTATCGATTTCAGTGTGATACGACATAAACTAGTCACTTTTCATCAGAAATGATGCAGACTCGTTAAAAACGCTCTGTTGTAGTAGCAGAGTGAAGGTACACACAGTATATGCATTTTCATGTGTTTCTATCACAGAAACTAGTCACTTTTCGTCATATTCGATCCAGACTCAATCCTAAGGCTTGGTTCTGCTAGCAGAGTGAAGGTACACACAATCCATGCATTTTCATGTGTTTCTATCAATTTCAGTTATCAGACAGAAACTAGTCACTTTTCATCATATTCGATCCAGACTCACTTCTAATGCTTGAATCTGCTAGCAGAGTGAAGGCACACAAAGTATCCGCATTTTCATGTGTTTCTATCAATTTCAGTGTTATCGGACACAAAAAAGTCACTTTTCATCGGAATTGATATAGACTCGTCCAAAACGCTCTGTTGAAGAAGCAGAGTCACGGCACACAAAGTATATGCATTTTCATATATTTCTATCAATTTCAGTGTGATACGACATAAACTAGTCACTTTTCATCATATTCGATCCAGACTCACATCTAATGCTTGATTCTGCTAGCAGAGTGAAGGTCCACACAGTATATGCATTTTCATGTGTTTCTATCAATTTCAGTGTTATCGGACACAAAAAAGTCACTTTTCATCGGAATTGATATAGACTCGTCCAAAACGCTCTGTTGAAGAAGCAGAGTCACGGCACACAAAGTATATGCATTTTCATATATTTCTATCAATTTCAGTGTGATACGACATAAACTAGTCACTTTTCATCATATTCGATCCAGACTCACATCTAATGCTTGGTTCTGCTAGCAGAGTGAAGGTCCACACAGTTTATGCATTTTCATGTGTTTCTATCAATTTCAGTGTTGTACGACACAAAATAGTCACTTTTCATCGGAATTGATGCAGACTCTTCCAAAACGCTCTGTTGCAGAAAGAGTCACGGCGCACACAGTATATGCATTTTCATGTGTTTCTGTCAGTTTCAGTGTTGTACGACACAAACTAGTCACTTTTCATCAGAATCGATGCAGACTCGTCCAAAACGCTCTGTTTTAGTAGCAGAGTGAAGGTACAAACAGTATATGCATTTTCATGTGTTTCTATCAATTTCAGTGTTATCGGACACAAAAAAGTCACTTTTCATCGGAATTGACATAGACTCGTCCAAAACGCTCTGTTGAAGAAGCAGAGTCACGGCACACACAGTATATGCATTTTCATGTGTTTCTGTCAATTTCAGTGTTGTACGACACAAACTAGTCACTTTTCATCAGAATCGATGCAGACTCGTCCAAAACGCTCTGTTTTAGTAGCAGAGTGAAGGTATACACAGTATATGCATTTTCATGTGTTTCTATCAATTTTAGTGTTATCGGACACAAAATAGTCACTTTTCATCGGAATTGATGCAGACTCGTCCAAAACGCTCTGTTGAAGTAGCAGAGTCACGGAACACAAAGTATAAGCATTTTCATATGTTTCTATCAATTTCAGTGTTATCAGACATAAACTAGTCACTTTTCATCATATTCGATCCAGACTCACATCTAATGCTTGGTTCTGCTAGCAGAGTGAAGGTCCACACAGTCTATGCATTTTCATGTGTTTCTATCGATTTCAGTGTGATACGACATAAACTACTCACTTTTCATCAGAAATGATGCAGACTCGTTAAAAACGCTCTGTGGTAGTAGCAGAGTGAAGGTACACACAGTATATGCATTTTCATGTGTTTCTATCACAGAAACTAGTCACTTTTCATCATATTCGATCCAGACTCAATCCTAAGGCTTGGTTCTGCTAGCAGAGTGAAGGTACACACAGTCCATGCATTTTCATGTGTTTCTATCAATTTCAGTGTTGTACTACACAAACTAGTCACTTTTCATCAGAATCGATGCAGAATCGTCCAAAACGCTCTGTTGTAGTATCAGAGTGAAGGTACACACAGTATATGCATTTTCATGTGTTTCTATCAATTTCAGTGTTATCGGACACAAAAAAGTCACTTTTCATCGGAATTGACATAGACTCGTCCAAAACGCTCTGTTGAAGAAGCAGAGTCACGGCACACACAGTATATGCATTTTCATGTGTTTCTGTCAATTTCAGTGTTGTACGACACAAACTAGTCACTTTTCATCAGAATCGATGCAGACTCGTCCAAAACGCTCTGTTTTAGTAGCAGAGTGAAGGTATACACAGTATATGCATTTTCATGTGTTTCTATCAATTTTAGTGTTATCGGACACAAAATAGTCACTTTTCATCGGAATTGATGCAGACTCGTCCAAAACGCTCTGTTGAAGTAGCAGAGTCACGGAACACAAAGTATAAGCATTTTCATATGTTTCTATCAATTTCAGTGTTATCAGACATAAACTAGTCACTTTTCATCATATTCGATCCAGACTCACATCTAATGCTTGGTTCTGCTAGCAGAGTGAAGGTCCACACAGTCTATGCATTTTCATGTGTTTCTATCGATTTCAGTGTGATACGACATAAACTACTCACTTTTCATCAGAAATGATGCAGACTCGTTAAAAACGCTCTGTGGTAGTAGCAGAGTGAAGGTACACACAGTATATGCATTTTCATGTGTTTCTATCACAGAAACTAGTCACTTTTCATCATATTCGATCCAGACTCAATCCTAAGGCTTGGTTCTGCTAGCAGAGTGAAGGTACACACAGTCCATGCATTTTCATGTGTTTCTATCAATTTCAGTGTTGTACTACACAAACTAGTCACTTTTCATCAGAATCGATGCAGAATCGTCCAAAACGCTCTGTTGTAGTATCAGAGTGAAGGTACACACAGTATATGCATTTTCATGTGTTTCTATCAATTTCAGTGTTATCGGACACAAAAAGTCACTTTTCATCGGAATTGATATAGACTCGTCCAAAACGCTCTGTTGAAGAAGCAGAGTCACGGCACACAAAGTATATGCATTTTCATATGTTTCTATCAATTTCAGTGTGATACGACATAAACTAGTCACTTTTCATCATATTCGATCCAGACTCACATCTAATGCTTGGTTCTGCTAGCAGAGTGAAGGTATACACAGTATATGCATTTTCATGTGTTTCTATCAATTTTAGTGTTATCGGACACAAAATAGTCACTTTTCATCGGAGTTGATGCAGACTCGTCCAAAACGCTCTGTTGAAGTAGCAGAGTCACGGAACACAAAGTATAAGCATTTTCATATGTTTCTATCAATTTCAGTGTTATCAGACAGAAACTAGTCACTTTTCATCATATTCGATCCAGATTCACTTCTAATGCTTGGTTCTGCTAGCAGAGTGAAGGTCCACACAGTCTATGCATTTTCATGTGTTTCTATCGATTTCAGTGTGATACGACATAAACTAGTCACTTTTCATCAGAAATGATGCAGACTCGTTAAAAACGCTCTGTAGTAGTAGCAGAGTGAAGGTACACACAGTATATGCATTTTCATGTGTTTCTATCACAGAAACTAGTCACTTTTCGTCATATTCGATCCAGACTCAATCCTAAGGCTTGGTTCTGCTAGCAGAGTGAAGGTACACACAATCCATGCATTTTCATGTGTTTCTATCAATTTCAGTTATCAGACAGAAACTAGTCACTTTTCATCATATTCGATCCAGACTCACTTCTAATGCTTGAATCTGCTAGCAGAGTGAAGGCACACAAAGTATCCGCATTTTCATGTGTTTCTATCAATTTCAGTGTTATCGGACACAAAAAAGTCACTTTTCATCGGAATTGATATAGACTCGTCCAAAACGCTCTGTTGAAGAAGCAGAGTCACGGCACACAAAGTATATGCATTTTCATATATTTCTATCAATTTCAGTGTGATACGACATAAACTAGTCACTTTTCATCATATTCGATCCAGACTCACATCTAATGCTTGATTCTGCTAGCACAGTGAAGGTCCACACAGTTTATGCATTTTCATGTGTTTCTATCAATTTCAGTGTTGTACGACACAAAATAGTCACTTTTCATCGGAATTGATGCAGACTCTTCCAAAACGCTCTGTTGCAGAAAGAGTCACGGCGCACACAGTATATGCATTTTCATGTGTTTCTGTCAATTTCAGTGTTGTACGACACAAACTAGTCACTTTTCATCAGAATCGATGCAGACTCGTCCAAAACGCTCTGTTTTAGTAGCAGAGTGAAGGTATACACAGTATATGCATTTTCATGTGTTTCTATCAATTTTAGTGTTATCGGACACAAAATAGTCACTTTTCATCGGAATTGATGCAGACTCGTCCAAAACGCTCTGTTGAAGTAGCAGAGTCACGGAACACAAAGTATACGCATTTTCATATGTTTCTATCGATTTCAGTGTGATACGACATAAACTAGTCACTTTTCTTCAGAAATGATGCAGACTCGTTAAAAACGCTCTGTTGAAGAAGCAGAGTCACGGCACACAAAGTATATGCATTTTCATATGTTTCTATCAATTTCAGTGTGATACGACATAAACTAGTCACTTTTCATCATATTCGATCCAGACTCACATCTAATGCTTTGTTCTGCTAGCAGAGGGAAGGTATACACAGCATATGCATTTTCATGTGTTTCTATCAATTTTAGTGTTATCGGACACAAAATAGTCACTTTTCATCGGAATTGATGCAGACTCGTCCAAAACGCTCTGTTGAAGAAGCAGAGTCACGGCACACAAAGTATATGCATTTTCATATATTTCTATCAATTTCAGTGTGATACGACATAAACTAGTCACTTTTCATCATATTCGATCCAGACTCAAATCTAATGCTTGGTTCTGTTAGCAGAGTGAAGGTATACACAGTATATGCATTTTCATGTGTTTCTATCAATTTCAGTGTTATCAGACAGAAACTAGTCACTTTTCATCATATTCGAGCCAGACTCACTTCTAATGCTTGGTTCTGCTAGCAGAGTGAAGGTATACACAGTATATGCATTTTCATGTGTTTCTATCACAGAAACTAGTCACGTTTCGTCATATTCGATCCAGACTCAATCCTAAGGTTTGGTTCTGCTAGCAGAGTGAAGGTACACACAGTCCATGCATTTTCATGTGTTTCTATCAATTTCAGTGTTATCAGACAGGAACTAGTCACTTTTCATCAAATTCGATCCAGACTCACTTCTAATGCTTGGTTCTGCTAGCAGAGTGAAGGTCCACACAGTTTATGCATTTTCATGTGTTTCTATCAATTTCAGTGTTGTACGACACAAAATAGTCACTTTTCATCGGAATTGATGCAGACTCTTCCAAAACGCTCTGTTGCAGAAAAAGAGTCACGGCGCACACAGTATATGCATTTTCATGTGTTTCTGTCAATTTCAGTGTTGTACGACACAAACTAGTCACTTTTCATCAGAATCGATGCAGACTCGTCCAAAACGCTCTGTTTTAGTAGCAGAGTGAAGGTATACACAATATATGCATTTTCATGTGTTTCTATCAATTTTAGTGTTATCGGACACAAAATAGTCACTTTTCATCGGAATTGATGCAGACTCGTCCAAAACGCTCTGTTAAAGTAGCAGAGTCACGGAACACAAAGTATAAGCATTTTCATATGTTTCTATCAATTTCAGTGTTATCAGACAGAAACTAGTCACTTTTCATCATATTCGATCCAGACTCACTTCTAATGCTTGGTTCTGCTAGCAGAGTGAAGGTCCACACAGTCTATGCATTTCCATGTGTTTCTATCGATTTCAGTGTGATACGACATAAACTAGTCACTTTTCATCAGAAATGATGCAGACTCGTTAAAAACGCTCTGTTGTAGTAGCAGAGTGAAGGTACACACAGTATATGCATTTTCATGTGTTTCTATCACAGAAACTAGTCACTTTTCATCATATTCGATCAGACTCACACCTAATGATCGGATCTGCTAGCAGAGTGAAGGCACACAAAGTATCCGCATCTTCATGTGTTTCTATCAATTTCAGTGTTATCGGACACAAAAAAGTCACTTTTCATCGGAATTGATATAGACTCGTCCAAAACGCTCTGTTGAAGAAGCAGAGTCACGGCACACAAAGTATATGCATTTTCATATATTTCTATCAATTTCAGTGTGATACGACATAAACTAGTCACTTTTCATCATATTCGATCCAGACTCACTTCTAATGCTTGGTTCTGCTAGCAGAGTGAAGGTCCACACAGTCTATGCATTTTCATGTGTTTCTATCGATTTCAGTGTGATACGACATAAATTAGTCACTTTTCATCAGAAATGATGCAGACTCGTTAAAAACGCTCTGTTGTAGTAGCAGAGTGAAGGTACACACAGTATATGCATTTTCATGTGTTTCTATCACAGAAACTAGTCACTTTTCATCATATTCGATCCAGACTCACACCTAATGATCGGTTCTGCTAGCAGAGTGAAGGCACACAAAGTATCCGCATTTTCATGTGTTTCTATCAATTTCAGTGTTATCGGACACAAAAAAAGTCACTTTTCATCGGAATTGATATAGACTCGTCCAAAACGCTCTGTTGAAGAAGCAGAGTCACGGCACACAAAGTATATGCATTTTCATATATTTCTATCAATTTCAGTGTGATACGACATAAACTAGTCACTTTTCATCATATTCGATCCAGACTCACTTCTAATGCTTGGTTCTGCTAGCAGAGTGAAGGTACACACAGTCCATGCATTTTCATGTGTTTCTATCAATTTCAGTGTTATCAGACAGGAACTAGTCACTTTTCATCAAATTCGATCCAGACTCACTTCTAATGCTTGGTTCTGCTAGCAGAGTGAAGGTCCACACAGTTTATGCATTTTCATGTGTTTCTATCAATTTCAGTGTTGTACGACACAAAATAGTCACTTTTCATCGGAATTGATGCAGACTCTTCCAAAACGCTCTGTTGCAGAAAAAGAGTCACGGCGCACACAGTATATGCATTTTCATGTGTTTCTGTCAATTTCAGTGTTGTACGACACAAACTAGTCACTTTTCATCAGAATCGATGCAGACTCGTCCAAAACGCTCTGTTTTAGTAGCAGAGTGAAGGTATACACAATATATGCATTTTCATGTGTTTCTATCAATTTTAGTGTTATCGGACACAAAATAGTCACTTTTCATCGGAATTGATGCAGACTCGTCCAAAACGCTCTGTTAAAGTAGCAGAGTTACGGAACACAAAGTATAAGCATTTTCATATGTTTCTATCAATTTCAGTGTTATCAGACAGAAACTAGTCACTTTTCATCATATTCGATCCAGACTCACTTCTAATGCTTGGTTCTGCTAGCAGAGTGAAGGTCCACACAGTCTATGCATTTCCATGTGTTTCTATCGATTTCAGTGTGATACGACATAAACTAGTCACTTTTCATCAGAAATGATGCAGACTCGTTAAAAACGCTCTGTTGTAGTAGCAGAGTGAAGGTACACACAGTATATGCATTTTCATGTGTTTCTATCACAGAAACTAGTCACTTTTCATCATATTCGATCAGACTCACACCTAATGATCGGTTCTGCTAGCAGAGTGAAGGCACACAAAGTATCCGCATTTTCATGTGTTTCTATCAATTTCAGTGTTATCGGACACAAAAAAGTCACTTTTCATCGGAATTGATATAGACTCGTCCAAAACGCTCTGTTGAAGAAGCAGAGTCACGGCACACAAAGTATATGCATTTTCATATATTTCTATCAATTTCAGTGTGATACGACATAAACTAGTCACTTTTCATCATATTCGATCCAGACTCACATCTAATGCTTGATTCTGCTAGCAGAGTGAAGGTCCACACAGTTTATGCATTTTCATGTGTTTCTATCAATTTCAGTGTTGTACGACACAAAATAGTCACTTTTCATCGGAATTGATGCAGACTCTTCCAAAACGCTCTGTTGCAGAAAGAGTCACGGCGCACACAGTATATGCATTTTCATGTGTTTCTGTCAATTTCAGTGTTGTACGACACAAACTAGTCACTTTTCATCAGAATCGATGCAGACTCGTCCAAAACGCTCTGTTTTAGTAGCAGAGTGAAGGTATACACAGTATATGCATTTTCATGTGTTTCTGTCAATTTCAGTGTTGTACGACACAAACTAGTCACTTTTCATCAGAATCGATGCAGACTCGTTAAAAACGCTCTGTTGTAGTAGCAGAGTGAAGTTACACACAGTATATGCATTTTCATGTGTTTCTATCACAGAAACTAGTCACTTTTCATCATATTCGATCCAGACTCACACCTAATGATCGGTTCTGCTAGCAGAGTGAAGGCACACAAAGTATCCGCATTTTCATGTGTTTCTATCAATTTTAGTGTTATCGGACACAAAATAGTCACTTTTCATCGGAATTGATGCAGACTCGTCCAAAACGCTCTGTTGAAGAAGCAGAGTCACGGAACACAAAGTATAAGCATTTTCATGTGTTTCTATCAATTTCAGTGTTGTACGACACAAAATAGTCACTTTTCATCGGAATTGATGCAGACTCTTCCAAAACGCTCTGTTGCAGAAAGAGTCACGGCGCACACAGTATATGCATTTTCATGTGTTTCTGTCAATTTCAGTGTTGTACGACACAAACTAGTCACTTTTCATCAGAATCGATGCAGACTCGTCCAAAACGCTCTGTTTTAGTAGCAGAGTGAAGGTATACACAGTATATGCATTTTCATGTGTTTCTATCAATTTTAGTGTTATCGGACACAAAATAGTCACTTTTCATCGGAATTGATGCAGACTCGTCCAAAACGCTCTGTTGAAGTAGCAGAGTCACGGAACACAGAGTATACGCATTTTCATATGTTTCTATCGATTTCAGTGTGATACGACATAAACTAGTCACTTTTCTTCAGAAATGATGCAGACTCGTTAAAAACGCTCTGTTGAAGAAGCAGAGTCACGGCACACAAAGTATATGCATTTTCATATGTTTCTATCAATTTCAGTGTGATACGACATAAACTAGTCACTTTTCATCATATTCGATCCAGACTCACATCTAATGCTTTGTTCTGCTAGCAGAGGGAAGGTATACACAGCATATGCATTTTCATGTGTTTCTATCAATTTTAGTGTTATCGGACACAAAATAGTCACTTTTCATCGGAATTGATGCAGACTCGTCCAAAACGCTCTGTTGAAGAAGCAGAGTCACGGCACACAAAGTATATGCATTTTCATATATTTCTATCAATTTCAGTGTGATACGACATAAACTAGTCACTTTTCATCATATTCGATCCAGACTCAAATCTAATGCTTGGTTCTGTTAGCAGAGTGAAGGTATACACAGTATATGCATTTTCATGTGTTTCTATCAATTTCAGTGTTATCAGACAGAAACTAGTCACTTTTCATCATATTCGAGCCAGACTCACTTCTAATGCTTGGTTCTGCTAGCAGAGTGAAGGTATACACAGTATATGCATTTTCATGTGTTTCTATCACAGAAACTAGTCACGTTTCGTCATATTCGATCCAGACTCAATCCTAAGGTTTGGTTCTGCTAGCAGAGTGAAGGTACACACAGTCCATGCATTTTCATGTGTTTCTATCAATTTCAGTGTTATCAGACAGGAACTAGTCACTTTTCATCAAATTCGATCCAGACTCACTTCTAATGCTTGGTTCTGCTAGCAGAGTGAAGGTCCACACAGTTTATGCATTTTCATGTGTTTCTATCAATTTCAGTGTTGTACGACACAAAATAGTCACTTTTCATCGGAATTGATGCAGACTCTTCCAAAACGCTCTGTTGCAGAAAAAGAGTCACGGCGCACACAGTATATGCATTTTCATGTGTTTCTGTCAATTTCAGTGTTGTACGACACAAACTAGTCACTTTTCATCAGAATCGATGCAGACTCGTCCAAAACGCTCTGTTTTAGTAGCAGAGTGAAGGTATACACAATATATGCATTTTCATGTGTTTCTATCAATTTTAGTGTTATCGGACACAAAATAGTCACTTTTCATCGGAATTGATGCAGACTCGTCCAAAACGCTCTGTTAAAGTAGCAGAGTCACGGAACACAAAGTATAAGCATTTTCATATGTTTCTATCAATTTCAGTGTTATCAGACAGAAACTAGTCACTTTTCATCATATTCGATCCAGACTCACTTCTAATGCTTGGTTCTGCTAGCAGAGTGAAGGTCCACACAGTCTATGCATTTCCATGTGTTTCTATCGATTTCAGTGTGATACGACATAAACTAGTCACTTTTCATCAGAAATGATGCAGACTCGTTAAAAACGCTCTGTTGTAGTAGCAGAGTGAAGGTACACACAGTATATGCATTTTCATGTGTTTCTATCACAGAAACTAGTCACTTTTCATCATATTCGATCAGACTCACACCTAATGATCGGTTCTGCTAGCAGAGTGAAGGCACACAAAGTATCCGCATCTTCATGTGTTTCTATCAATTTCAGTGTTATCGGACACAAAAAAGTCACTTTTCATCGGAATTGATATAGACTCGTCCAAAACGCTCTGTTGAAGAAGCAGAGTCACGGCACACAAAGTATATGCATTTTCATATATTTCTATCAATTTCAGTGTGATACGACATAAACTAGTCACTTTTCATCATATTCGATCCAGACTCACATCTAATGCTTGATTGTGCTAGCAGAGTGAAGGTCCACACAGTTTATGCATTTTCATGTGTTTCTATCAATTTCAGTGTTGTACGACACAAAATAGTCACTTTTCATCGGAATTGATGCAGACTCTTCCAAAACGCTCTGTTGCAGAAAGAGTCACGGCGCACACAGTATATGCATTTTCATGTGTTTCTGTTAATTTCAGTGTTGTACGACACAAACTAGTCACTTTTCATCAGAATCGATGCAGACTCGTCCAAAACGCTCTGTTTTAGTAGCAGAGTGAAGGTATACACAGTATATGCATTTTCATGTGTTTCTATCAATTTTAGTGTTATCGGACACAAAATAGTCACTTTTCATCGGAATTGATGCAGACTCGTCCAAAACGCTCTGTTGAAGTAGCAGAGTCACGGAACACAAAGTATAAGCATTTTCATATGTTTCTATCAATTTCAGTGTTATCAGACAGAAACTAGTCACTTTTCATCATATTCGATCCAGACTCACTTCTAATGCTTGGTTCTGCTAGCAGAGTGAAGGTCCACACAGTCTATGCATTTTCATGTGTTTCTATCGATTTCAGTGTGATACGACATAAATTAGTCACTTTTCATCAGAAATGATGCAGACTCGTTAAAAACGCTCTGTTGTAGTAGCAGAGTGAAGGTACACACAGTATATGCATTTTCATGTGTTTCTATCACAGAAACTAGTCACTTTTCATCATATTCGATCCAGACTCACACCTAATGATCGGTTCTGCTAGCAGAGTGAAGGCACACAAAGTATCCGCATTTTCATGTGTTTCTATCAATTTCAGTGTTATCGGACACAAAAAAAGTCACTTTTCATCGGAATTGATATAGACTCGTCCAAAACGCTCTGTTGAAGAAGCAGAGTCACGGCACACAAAATATATGCATTTTCATATATTTCTATCAATTTCAGTGTGATACGACATAAACTAGTCACTTTTCATCATATTCGATCCAGACTCACTTCTAATGCTTGGTTCTGCTAGCAGAGTGAAGGTACACACAGTCCATGCATTTTCATGTGTTTCTATCAATTTCAGTGTTATCAGACAGGAACTAGTCACTTTTCATCAAATTCGATCCAGACTCACTTCTAATGCTTGGTTCTGCTAGCAGAGTGAAGGTCCACACAGTTTATGCATTTTCATGTGTTTCTATCAATTTCAGTGTTGTACGACACAAAATAGTCACTTTTCATCGGAATTGATGCAGACTCTTCCAAAACGCTCTGTTGCAGAAAAAGAGTCACGGCGCACACAGTATATGCATTTTCATGTGTTTCTGTCAATTTCAGTGTTGTACGACACAAACTAGTCACTTTTCATCAGAATCGATGCAGACTCGTCCAAAACGCTCTGTTTTAGTAGCAGAGTGAAGGTATACACAATATATGCATTTTCATGTGTTTCTATCAATTTTAGTGTTATCGGACACAAAATAGTCACTTTTCATCGGAATTGATGCAGACTCGTCCAAAACGCTCTGTTTTAGTAGCAGAGTGAAGGTATACACAATATATGCATTTTCATGTGTTTCTATCAATTTTAGTGTTATCGGACACAAAATAGTCACTTTTCATCGGAATTGATGCAGACTCGTCCAAAACGCTCTGTTAAAGTAGCAGAGTCACGGAACACAAAGTATAAGCATTTTCATATGTTTCTATCAATTTCAGTGTTATCAGACAGAAACTAGTCACTTTTCATCATATTCGATCCAGACTCACTTCTAATGCTTGGTTCTGCTAGCAGAGTGAAGGTCCACACAGTCTATGCATTTCCATGTGTTTCTATCGATTTCAGTGTGATACGACATAAACTAGTCACTTTTCATCAGAAATGATGCAGACTCGTTAAAAACGCTCTGTTGTAGTAGCAGAGTGAAGGTACACACAGTATATGCATTTTCATGTGTTTCTATCACAGAAACTAGTCACTTTTCATCATATTCGATCAGACTCACACCTAATGATCGGTTCTGCTAGCAGAGTGAAGGCACACAAAGTATCCGCATCTTCATGTGTTTCTATCAATTTCAGTGTTATCGGACACAAAAAAGTCACTTTTCATCGGAATTGATATAGACTCGTCCAAAACGCTCTGTTGAAGAAGCAGAGTCACGGCACACAAAGTATATGCATTTTCATATATTTCTATCAATTTCAGTGTGATACGACATAAACTAGTCACTTTTCATCATATTCGATCCAGACTCACATCTAATGCTTGATTGTGCTAGCAGAGTGAAGGTCCACACAGTTTATGCATTTTCATGTGTTTCTATCAATTTCAGTGTTGTACGACACAAAATAGTCACTTTTCATCGGAATTGATGCAGACTCTTCCAAAACGCTCTGTTGCAGAAAGAGTCACGGCGCACACAGTATATGCATTTTCATGTGTTTCTGTCAATTTCAGTGTTGTACGACACAAACTAGTCACTTTTCATCAGAATCGATGCAGACTCGTCCAAAACGCTCTGTTTTAGTAGCAGAGTGAAGGTATACACAGTATATGCATTTTCATGTGTTTCTATCAATTTTAGTGTTATCGGACACAAAATAGTCACTTTTCATCGGAATTGATGCAGACTCGTCCAAAACGCTCTGTTGAAGTAGCAGAGTCACGGAACACAAAGTATAAGCATTTTCATATGTTTCTATCAATTTCAGTGTTATCAGACAGAAACTAGTCACTTTTCATCATATTCGATCCAGACTCACTTCTAATGCTTGGTTCTGCTAGCAGAGTGAAGGTCCACACAGTCTATGCATTTTCATGTGTTTCTATCGATTTCAGTGTGATACGACATAAATTAGTCACTTTTCATCAGAAATGATGCAGACTCGTTAAAAACGCTCTGTTGTAGTAGCAGAGTGAAGGTACACACAGTATATGCATTTTCATGTGTTTCTATCACAGAAACTAGTCACTTTTCATCATATTCGATCCAGACTCACACCTAATGATCGGTTCTGCTAGCAGAGTGAAGGCACACAAAGTATCCGCATTTTCATGTGTTTCTATCAATTTCAGTGTTATCGGACACAAAAAAAGTCACTTTTCATCGGAATTGATATAGACTCGTCCAAAACGCTCTGTTGAAGAAGCAGAGTCACGGCACACAAAATATATGCATTTTCATATATTTCTATCAATTTCAGTGTGATACGACATAAACTAGTCACTTTTCATCATATTCGATCCAGACTCACTTCTAATGCTTGGTTCTGCTAGCAGAGTGAAGGTACACACAGTCCATGCATTTTCATGTGTTTCTATCAATTTCAGTGTTATCAGACAGGAACTAGTCACTTTTCATCAAATTCGATCCAGACTCACTTCTAATGCTTGGTTCTGCTAGCAGAGTGAAGGTCCACACAGTTTATGCATTTTCATGTGTTTCTATCAATTTCAGTGTTGTACGACACAAAATAGTCACTTTTCATCGGAATTGATGCAGACTCTTCCAAAACGCTCTGTTGCAGAAAAAGAGTCACGGCGCACACAGTATATGCATTTTCATGTGTTTCTGTCAATTTCAGTGTTGTACGACACAAACTAGTCACTTTTCATCAGAATCGATGCAGACTCGTCCAAAACGCTCTGTTTTAGTAGCAGAGTGAAGGTATACACAATATATGCATTTTCATGTGTTTCTATCAATTTTAGTGTTATCGGACACAAAATAGTCACTTTTCATCGGAATTGATGCAGACTCGTCCAAAACGCTCTGTTAAAGTAGCAGAGTTACGGAACACAAAGTATAAGCATTTTCATATGTTTCTATCAATTTCAGTGTTATCAGACAGAAACTAGTCACTTTTCATCATATTCGATCCAGACTCACTTCTAATGCTTGGTTCTGCTAGCAGAGTGAAGGTCCACACAGTCTATGCATTTCCATGTGTTTCTATCGATTTCAGTGTGATACGACATAAACTAGTCACTTTTCATCAGAAATGATGCAGACTCGTTAAAAACGCTCTGTTGTAGTAGCAGAGTGAAGGTACACACAGTATATGCATTTTCATGTGTTTCTATCACAGAAACTAGTCACTTTTCATCATATTCGATCAGACTCACACCTAATGATCGGTTCTGCTAGCAGAGTGAAGGCACACAAAGTATCCGCATTTTCATGTGTTTCTATCAATTTCAGTGTTATCGGACACAAAAAAGTCACTTTTCATCGGAATTGATATAGACTCGTCCAAAACGCTCTGTTGAAGAAGCAGAGTCACGGCACACAAAGTATATGCATTTTCATATATTTCTATCAATTTCAGTGTGATACGACATAAACTAGTCACTTTTCATCATATTCGATCCAGACTCACATCTAATGCTTGATTCTGCTAGCAGAGTGAAGGTCCACACAGTTTATGCATTTTCATGTGTTTCTATCAATTTCAGTGTTGTACGACACAAAATAGTCACTTTTCATCGGAATTGATGCAGACTCTTCCAAAACGCTCTGTTGCAGAAAGAGTCACGGCGCACACAGTATATGCATTTTCATGTGTTTCTGTCAATTTCAGTGTTGTACGACACAAACTAGTCACTTTTCATCAGAATCGATGCAGACTCGTCCAAAACGCTCTGTTTTAGTAGCAGAGTGAAGGTATACACAGTATATGCATTTTCATGTGTTTCTGTCAATTTCAGTGTTGTACGACACAAACTAGTCACTTTTCATCAGAATCGATGCAGACTCGTTAAAAACGCTCTGTTGTAGTAGCAGAGTGAAGTTACACACAGTATATGCATTTTCATGTGTTTCTATCACAGAAACTAGTCACTTTTCATCATATTCGATCCAGACTCACACCTAATGATCGGTTCTGCTAGCAGAGTGAAGGCACACAAAGTATCCGCATTTTCATGTGTTTCTATCAATTTTAGTGTTATCGGACACAAAATAGTCACTTTTCATCGGAATTGATGCAGACTCGTCCAAAACGCTCTGTTGAAGAAGCAGAGTCACGGAACACAAAGTATAAGCATTTTCATATGTTTCTATCAATTTCAGTGTTATCAGACAGAAACTAGTCACTTTTCATCAAATTCGATCCAGACTCACTTCTAATGCTTGGTTCTGCTAGCAGACTGAAGGTCCACACAGTTTATGCATTTTCATGTGTTTCTATCAGTTTCAGTGTTGTACGACACAAACTAGTCACTTTTCATCAGAATCGATGCAGAATCGTCCAAAACGCTCTGTTGTAGTATATATTCGATCCAGACTCACTTCTAATGCTTGGTTCTGCTAGCAGAGTTAAGGTACACAGTTTATGCATTTCCATGTGTTTCTATCAATTTCAGTGTGATACGACATAAACTAGTCACTTTTCATCAGAAATGATGCAGACTCGTCCAAAACGCTCTGTTGTAGTAGCAGAGTGAAGGTACACACAGTATATGCATTTTCATATGTTTCTATCAATTTCAGTGTTATCAGACAGAAACTAGTCACTTTTCATCATATTCGATCCAGACTCACTTCTAATGCTTGGTTCTGCTAGCAGAGTGAAGGCACACACAGTATATGCATTTTCATGTGTTTCTATCACAGAAACTAGTCACTTTTCATCATATTCGATCCAGACTCACACCTAATGCTCGGTTTTGCTAGCAGAGTGAAGGCACACACAGTATATGCATTTTCATGTGTTTCTATCAATTTCAGTGTTATCGGACACAAAAAGTCACTTTTCATCGGAATTGATATAGACTCGTCCAAAACGCTCTGTTGAAGAAGCAGAGTCACGGCACACAAAGTATATGCATTTTCATATGTTTCTATCAATTTCAGTGTGATACGACATAAACTAGTCACTTTTCATCATATTCGATCCAGACTAACATCTAATGCTTTATTCTGCTAGCAGAGTGAAGGTATACACAGTATATGCATTTTCATGTATTTCTATCAATTTTAGTGTTATCGGACACAAAATAGTCACTTTTCATCGGAATTGATGCAGACTCGTCCAAAACGCTCTGTTGAAGAAGCAGAGTCACGGCACACAAAGTATATGCATTTTCATAAGTTTCTATCAATTTCAGTGTGATACGACATAAACTAGTCACTTTTCATCATATTCGATCCAGACTCACATCTAATGCTTGGTTCTGCTAGCAGAGTGAAGGTATACACAGTATATGCATTTTCATGTATTTCTATCAATTTCAGTGTTATCAGACAGGAACTAGTCACTTTTCATCAAATTCGATCCAGACTCACTTCTAATGCTTGGTTCTGCTAGCAGAGTGAAGGTCCACACAGTTTATGCATTTTCATGTGTTTCTATCAATTTCAGTGTTGTACGACACAAAATAGTCACTTTTCATCGGAAATGATGCAGACTCTTCCTAAACGCTCTGTTGAAGAAAAAGAGTCACGGCGCACACAGTATATGCATTTTCATGTGTTTCTGTCAATTTCAGTGTTGTACGACACAAACTAGTCACTTTTCATCAGAATCGATGCAGACTCGTCCAAAACGCTCTATTTTAGTAGCAGAGTGAAGGTATACACAGTATATGCATTTTCATGTGTTTCTATCAATTTTAGTGTTAACGGACACAAAATAGTCACTTTTCATTGGAATTGATGCAGACTCGTCCAAAACGCTCTGTTGAAGTAGCAGAGTCACTGAACACAAAGTATAAGCATTTTCATATGTTTCTATCAATTTCAGTGTTATCAGACAGAAACTAGTCACTTTTCATCAAATTCGATCCAGACTCACTTCTAATGCTTGGTTCTGCTAGCAGAGTGAAGGTCCACACAGTTTATGCATTTTCATGTGTTTCTGTCAATTTCAGTGTTGTACGACACAAAATAGTCACTTTTCATCGGAATTGATGCAGACTCTTCCAATACGCTCTGTTGCAGAAAAAGAGTCACGGCGCATACAGTATATGCATTTTCATGTGTTTCTGTCAATTTCAGTGTTGTACGACACAAACTAGTCACTTTTCATCAGAATCGATGCAGAATCGTCCCAAACGCTCTGTTGTAGTAGCAGAGTGAAGGTACACACAGCATATGCATTTTCATGTGTTTCTATCAATTTCAGTGTTATCGGACACAAAAAGTCACTTTTCATCGGAATTGATATAGACTCGTCCAAAACGCTCTGTTGAAGAAGCAGAGTCACGGCACACAAAGTATATGCATTTTCATATGTTTCTATCAATTTCAGTGTGATACGACATAAACTAGTCACTTTTCATCATATTCTATCCAGACTCACATCTAATGCTTGGTTCTGCTAGCAGAGTGAAGGTATACACAGTATATGCATTTTCATGTGTTTCTATCAATTTTAGTGTTATCGGACACAAAATAGTCACTTTTCATCGGAATTGATGCAGACTCGTCCAAAACGCTCTGTTGAAGTAGCAGAGTCACGGAACACAAAGTATAAGCATTTTCATATGTTTCTATCAATTTCAGTGTTATCAGACAGAAACTAGTCACTTTTCATCATATTCGATCCAGACTCACTTCTAATGCTTGGTTCTGCTAGCAGAGTGAAGGTACAAAGTCTATGCATTTCCATGTGTTTCTATCAATTTCAGTGTGATACGACATAAACTAGTCACTTTTCATCTGAAATGATGCAGACTCGTCCAAAACGCTCTGTTGTAGTAGCAGAGTGAAGGTACACACAATTTATGCATTTTCATGTGTTTCTATCAATTTCAGTGTTATATGACACAAACTAGTCACTTTTCATCATATTCGATCCAGACTCACTTCTAATGCTTGGTTCTGCTAGCAGAGTGAAGGTACACACAGTCTATGCATTTTCATGTGTTTCTATCAATTTCAGTGTTATCAGACAGAAACTAGTCACTTTTCATCATATTCGATGCAGACTCGTCCAAAACGCTCTGTTGTAGTAGCAGAGTGAAGGTACACACATTATATGCATTTTTATGTTTTTCTCTCAATTTCAGTGTTATATGACACAAACTAGTCACTTTTCATCAGAATCGATGCAGAGTCGTCCAAAACGCTCTGTTTTAGTAGCAGAGTGAAGGTACATAAAGTATCCGCATTTTCATGTGTTTCTATCAATTTCAGTGTTATCGGACACAAAAAAGTCACTTTTCATCATATTCGATCCAGACTCATTTCTAATGCTTGGTTCTGCTAGCAGAGTGAAGGTCCACACAGTCTATGCATTTTCATGTGTTTCTATCAATTTCAGTGTGATACGACATAAACTAGTCACTTTTCATCAGAAATGATGCAGACTCGTTAAAAACGCTCTGTTGTAGTAGCAGAGTGAAGGTACACACAGTATATGCATTTTCATGTGTTTCTATCACAGAAACTAGTCACTTTTCGTCATATTCGATCCAGACTCAATCCTAAGGCTTGGTTCTGCTAGCAGAGTAAAGGTACACACAGTCCATGCATTTTCATGTGTTTCTATCAATTTCAGTGTTATCAGACAGAAACTAGTCACTTTTCATCATATCTGATCCAGACTCACATCTAATGCTTGGTTCTACTAGCAGAGTGAAGGTATACACAGTATATGCATTTTCATGTGTTTCTATCAATTTCAGTGTTATCGGACACAAAACAGTCACTTTTCATCGGAATTGATGCAGACTCTTCCAAAACGCTCTGTTGCAGAAAAAGAGTCACGGCGCACACATTATATGCATTTTCATGTGTTTCTGTCAATTTCAGTGTTGTACGACAGAAACTAGTCATTTTGCATCATATTCGATCCAGACTCACACCTAATGCTTGGTTGTGCTAGTAGAGTGAAGACACACAGAGAATATGCATTTTCATGTGTTTCTATCAATTTCAGTGTTATCAGAGAGAAACTAGTCACTTTTCATCAGAATCGATGCAGACTCGTCCAAAACGCTCTGTTGCAGTAGCAGAGTGAAGGTACACACAGTATATGCATTTTCATGTGTTTCTATCAATTTCAGTGTTATACGACAGAAACTAGTCATTTTGCATCATATTCGATCCAGACTCACACCTAATGCTTGGTTGTGCTAGTAGAGTGAAGACACACAGAGAATATGCATTTTCATGTGTTTCTATCAATTTCAGTGTTATCAGAGAGAAACTAGTCACTTTTCATCAGAATCGATGCAGACTCGTCCAAAACGCTCTGTTGCAGTAGCAGAGTGAAGGTACACACAGTATATGCATTTTCATGTGTTTCTATCAATTTCAGTGTTATACGACACAAACTAGTCACTTTTCATCAGAATAGATGCAGACTCGTCCAAAACGCTCTGTTGTAGTAGCAGAGTTAAGGTACACACAGTATATGCATTGTCATGTGTTTCTATCAATTTCAGTGTTATAGGACACAAAATAGTGTCATTCAGTGTTATTGGGCCCAAACTAGTCGATTTTCATCAGAATTGATGTAGACTCGTCCAAAACGCTCTGTTGAAATAGCAAATTCACGGCACACAAAGTATATGCATTTTCATGTGTTTCTATCAATTTCAGTGTTATCGGACACAAAATAGTCACTTTTCATCAGAATCGATGCAGACTCGTGCAAAACGCTCTGTTGAAGTAGCAGAGTCATGGAACACAAAGTATATGCATTTTCATGTGTTTCTATAAATTTCAGTGTTATCAAACAGAAACTAGTCACTTTTCATCATATTCGATCGAGACTCACACCTAATGCTTTGTTCTGCTAGCAGAGTGAGGGTACACACAGTATATGCATTTTCATGTGTTTCTATCAATTTCAATGTTATCAGACACAAACTAGTCACTTTTCATCAGAATCGATGCAGATTCGTCCAAAACGCTCTGTTGTAGTGGCAGAGTTACGGCACACACAGTACATGCATTTTCATATGTTTCTTTCAATTTCAGATTAATCGGACACATACCAGTCACTTTTCGTCATATTCGATCCATACTCACACCTAATGCTTGGTTCTGCTAGCAGAGTGAAGGCACACACCGTACATGCATTTTCATGTGTTCCTATCAATTTCAGTGTTATCAGACACAAACTAGTCACTTTTCATCATATCCGATCCAGACTCACACCTGATGCTTGGTTCTGCTAGCAGAGTGAGGGTACACACAATATATGCATTTTCATATGTTTCCATCAATTTCAGTGTTATCGGACACATACCAGTCACTTTTTGTCATATTCGATCCATACTCACACATAATGCTTGGTTCTGCAAGCAGAGTGAAGTGACACACAGTATATGCATTTTCATTTGTTTCTGTCAATTTCAGTGTTATTGGGCCCAAACTAGTCGTTTTTCATCAGAATCGATGCAAACTCGTCCAAAACGCTCTGTTGAAGTAGCATAGTCACGGCACACAAAGTATATGCATTTTCATATGTTTCTATCAATTTCAGTTTTGTACGACACAAACTAGTCGGTTTTCATCAGAATTGATGCAGACTCGTCCAAAACGCTCTGTTGAAGTAGCAGAGTCACGGAACACAAAGTATATGCATTTTCATGTGTTTCTATCAATTTCAGTGTTATCAGACAGAAACTAGTCACTTTTCATCATATCCGATCCAGACTCACACCGAATGCTTGGTTCTTCTAGCAGAGTCACGGCACACAAAATATATGCATTTTCATATGTTTCCATCAATTTCAGTGTTATCGGACACATACCAGTCACTTTTCGTCATATTCGATCCATACTCACACCTAATGCTTGGTTATGCAAGCAGAGTGAAGTCACACACAGTATATGCATTTTCATATGTTTCCATCAATTTCAGTGTTATCATGTGTTTCTATCAATTTCAGTGTTATCAGACACAAACTAGTCACTTTTCATCATATCCGATCCAAACTCACACTGAATGCTTGGTTCTTCTAGCAGAGTGAGGGTACACACAGTATATGCATTTTCATATGTTTTTATCAATTTCAGTGTTATCGGACACATACCAGTCACTTTTCGTCATATTCGATCCATACTCACACCTAATGCTTGGTTCTGCTAGCAGAGTCACGGCACACACAATATATGCATTTTCATATGTTTCCATCAATTTCAGTGTTATCGGACACATACCAGTCACTTTTCGTCATATTCGATCCATACTCACACCTAATGCTTGGTGCTGCTAGCAGAGTGAAGGCACAGATCGTATATGCATTTTCATGTGTTTCTATCAATTTCAGTGTTATCAGACACAAACTATTCACTTTTCATTATATCCGATCCAGACTCACACCTAATGCTTGGTTCTGCTAGTAGAGTGAGTGTACACACAGTACATGCATTTTCATATGTTTTTATCAATTTCAGTGTTATCGGACACATACCAGTCACTTTTCGTCATATTCGATCCATACTGACACCTAATGCTTGGTTCTGCTAGCAGAGTCACGGCACACACAATATATGCATTTTCATATGTTTCCATCAATTTCAGTGTTATCATGTGTTTCTATCAATTTCAGTGTTAGACACAAACTATTCACTTTTCATCATATCCGATCCAGACTCACACCTAATGCTTGGTTCTGCTAGCAGAGTGAGGGTACACACAGTATATGCATTTTCATATGTTTCCATCAATTTCAGTGTTATCGGACACATACCAGTCACTTTTCGACATATTCGATCCATACTCACACCCAATGCTTGGTTATGCAAGCAGAGTGAAGTCACACACAGTATATGCATTTTTATATGTCTCTATCAATTTCAGTGTTATCAGACACAAACTATTCACTTTTCATCATATCCGATCTAAACTCACACCTAATGCTTGGTTCTGCTAGCAGAGTGAGGGTACACACAGTATATGCATTTTCATATGTTTTTATCAATTTCAGTGTTATCGGACACATACCAGTCACTTTTCTTCATATTCGAGCCATACTCACTCCTAATGCTTGGTTCTGCTAGCAGAGTCACGGCACACACAATATATGCATTTTCATATGTTTCTTTCAATTTCAGTGTTATCGGACACATACCAGTCACTTTTTGTCATATTCGATCCATACTCACACCTAATGCTTGGTGCTGCTAGCAGAGTGAAGGCACAGACCGTATATGCATTTTCATGTGTTTCTATCAATTTCAGTGTTATCAGACACAAACTATTTACTTTTCATCATATCCGATCCAGACTCACACCTAATGCTTGGTTCTGCTAGCAGAGTGAGGGTACATACAGTATATGCATTTTCATATGTTTCCATCAATGTCAGTGTTATCGGACACATACCAGTCACTTTTTGTCATATTCGATCCATACTCACACCTAATGCTCGGTTCTGCTAGCAGAGTGAAGACACACAGAGAATATGCATTTTCATGTGTTTCTATCAATTTCAGTGTTATTGGGCTCAAACTAGTCACTTTTCATTAGAATCGATGCAGACTCGTGCAAAATGCTTTGTTGTAGTAGCAGAGTTACGGCACACACAGTATCTGCATTTTCATATGTTTCTTTCAATTTCAGTGTTATCAGACACAAAATAGTCACTTTTCATCAGAATCGATGCAGATTCGTCCAAAACGCTCTGTTGAAGTAGCACAGTCACGGCACACAAAGTATATGCATTTTCATATGTTTCCATCAATTTCAGTGTTATCGGACACATACCAGTCACTTTTCGTCATATTCGATCCATACTCACACCTAATGCTTGGTTATGCAAGCAGAGTGAAGTCACACACAGTATATGCATTTTCATATGTTTTTATCAATTTCAGTGTTATCGGACACATACCAGTCACTTTTCTTCATATGCGAGCCATACTCACTCCTAATGCTTGGTTCTGCTAGCAGAGTCACGGCACACACAATATATGCATTTTCATATGTTTCTTTCAATTTCAGTGTTATCGGACACATACCAGTCACTTTTTGTCATATTCGATCCATACTCACACCTAATGCTTGGTGCTGCTAGCAGAGTGAAGGCACAGACCGTATATGCATTTTCATGTGTTTCTATCAATTTCAGTGTTATCGGACACATACGAGTCACTTTTTGTCATATTCGATCCATACTCACACCTAATGCTTGGTGCTGCTAGCAGAGTGAAGGCACAGACCGTATATGCATTTTCATGTGTTTCTATCAATTTCAGTGTTATCAGACACAAACTATTTACTTTTCATCATATCTGATCCAGACTCACACCTAATGCTTGGTTCTGCTAGCAGAGTGAGGGTACACACAGTATATGCATTTTCATATGTTTTTATCAATTTCAGTGTTATAGGACACATACCAGTCACGTTTCGTCAAATTCGATCCATACTCACACCTAATGCTTGGTTATGCTAACAGAATCACAGCACACACAATATATGCATTTTCATATGTTTCCATCAATTTCAGTGTTATCATGTGTTTCTATCAATTTCAGTGTTATCAGACACAAACTATTCACTTTTCATCATATCCGATCCAGACTCACACCTAATGCTTGGTTCTGCTAGCAGAGTGAGGGTACACACAGTATATGCATTTTCATATGTTTTTATCAATTTCAGTGTTATCGGACACATACCAGTCACTTTTCGTCATATTCGAGCCATACTCACTCCTAATGCTTGGTTCTGCTAGCAGAGTCACGGCACACACAGTACATGCATTTTCATGTGTTTCTTTCAATTTCAGCGTTATTGGGCCCAAACTAGTCACTTTTCATCAAGTGCATTAGGTGTGAGTATGGATCAAATATGACGTAAAGTGACTGGTATGTGTCCGACAACACTGAAATTGATGGAATCATATGAAAATGCATATACTGTGTTTGCCGTGACTCTGCTACTACAACAGAGCGTTTTGCACGAGTCTGCATCGATTCTGGTGAAAAGTGACTATTTTGTGTCCGATAACACTGAAATTGATAGAAACATATGAAAATGCATATACTGTGTGTGACTTCACTCTGCCAGCAGAACCAAGCATTAAGTATGACTATGGATCGAAAATGACGAAAAGTGACTGGTATGTGTCCGATAACACTGAAATTGAAAGAAACATATGAAAATGTATGTACTGTGTGTGCTGTAACTCTGCTACTACAACAGAGCATTTTGCACGAGTCTGCATCGATTCTGATGAAAAGTGACTAATTTGAGCCCATTAACACTGAAATTGATAGAAACACATGAAAATGCATATACTGTGTGTGCCTTCACTCTGCTAGCAGAACCAAGCATTAGGTGTGAGTCTGGATTGGATATGATGAAAAGTGACTAGTTTGTGTCCGATAACACTGAAATTGATAGGAACATATGAAAATGCATATACTGTGTGTGACTTCACTCTGCTTGCAGAACCAAGCATTAGGTGTGAGTATGGATCGAATATGACGAAAAGTTACTGGTATGTGTCCGATAACATTGAAATTGAAAGAAACATATGAAAATGCATGTACTGTGTGTTCCGTAACTCTGCTACTACAACAGAGCATTTTGCACGAGTCTGCATTAATTCTGATGAAAAGTGACTAATTTGAGCACAATAACACTGAAATTGATAGAAACACATGAAAATGCATATACTGTGTGTACCTTCACTCTGCTAGCAGAACCAAGCATTAGGTGTGAGTCTGGATCGGATATGACGAAAAGTGACTGGTATGTGTCCGATGACACTGAAATTGATGGAAACATATGAAAATGCATATATTGTGTGTACCGTGACTCTGCTAGCAGAACTAAGCATTAGGTGTGAGTATGGATCGAATATGACGAAAAGTGACTAATTTGAGCCCAATAACACTGAAATTGATAGAAACACATGAAAATGCATATACTGTGTGTGACTTCACTCTGCTTGCAGAACCAAGCATTAGGTGTGAGTATGGATCGAATATGATGAAAAGTGACTGGTATGTCTCCGATAACACTGAAATTGATGGAAACATATGAAAATGCATATATTTTGTGTGCCGTGACTCTGCTAGCAGAACCAAGCATTAGGTGTGAGTATGGTTCAAATATGATGAAAAGTGACTGGTATGTGTCCGATAACACTGAAATTGATAGTAACACATGAAAATGCATATACTGTGTGTACCCTCACTCTGCTTGCAGAACCAAGCATTAGGTGTGAGTATGGTTCAAATATGATGAAAAGTGACTGGTATGTGTCCGATAACACTGAAATTGATAAAAACATATGAAAATGCATATACTGTGTGTACCCTCACTCTGCTAGCAGAACCAAGCAAAAGATGTGAGTCTGGATCGGATATGATGAAAAGTGACTAGTTTGTGTCCGATAACACTGAAATTGAAAGAAACATATGAAAATGCATGTACTTTGTGTGCCGTAATTCTGCTACTACAACAGAGCATTTTGCACGAGTCTGCATCGATTCTGATGAAAAGTGACTAATTTGAGCCCAATAACACTGAAATTGATAGAAACACATGAAAATGCATATACTGTGTGTACCCTCACTCTGCTAGCAGAACCAAGCATTAGGTGTGAGTCTGGATCGGATATGACGAAAAGTGACTGGTATGTGTCCGATGACACTGAAATTGATGGAAACATATGAAAATGCATATATTGTGTGTACCGTGACTCTGCTAGCAGAACCAAGCATTAGGTGTGAGTATGGATCGAATAGGACGACAAGTGACTAGTTTGTGTCCGATAACACTGAAATTGATGGAAACATAAGAAAATGCATATACTGTGTGTGACTTCACTCTGCTAGCAGAACCAAGCATTAGGTGTGAGTATGGATCGAATATGACGAAAAGTGAGTGGTATGTGTCCGATAACACTGAAATTGATAAAAACATATGAAAATGCATATATTGTGTGTGCCGTGACTCTGCTAGCAGAACCAAGCATTAGGTGTGAGTCTGGATCGAATATGACGAAAAGTGAATGGTATGTGTCCGATAACACTGAAATTGATGGAAACATATGAAAATGCATATATTGTGTGTACCGTGACTCTGCTAGCAGAACCACGCATTAGGTGTGAGTATGCATCGAATATGACGAAAAGTTACTGGTATGTGTCCGATAACACTGAAATTGAAAGAAACATATGAAAATGCATGTACTGTGTGTGCCGTAACTCTGCTACTACAACAGAGCATTTTGCACGAGTCTGCATCGATTCTGATGAAAAGTGACTAATTTGAGCCCAATGACACAGAAATTGATAGAAACACATGAAAATGCATATACTGTGTGTACCCTCACTCTGCTAGCAGAACCAAGCATTAGGTGTGAGTATGGATCGAATATGACGAAAAGTGACTAGTTTGTGTCCGATAACACTGAAATTGATGGAAACATAAGAAAATGCATATACTGTGTGTGACTTCACTCTGCTAGCAGAACCAAGCATTAGGTGTGAGTATGGATCGAATATGACGAAAAGTGACTGGTATGTCTCCGATAACACTTAAATTGATGGAAACATATAAAAATGCATATATTGTTTGTGCCGTGACTCTGCTAGCAGAACCAAGCATTAGGTGTGAGTATGGATCGAATATGACGAAAAGTGACTGGTATGTCTCCGATAACACTGAAATTGAAAGAAACATATGAAAATGCATGTACTGTGTGTGCCGTAACTCTGCTACTACAACAGAGCATTTTGCACGAGTCTGCATCGATTCTGGTGAAAAGTGACTAATTTGAGCCCAATAACACTGAAATTGATAGAAACACATGAAAATGCATATACTGTGTGTACCCTCACTCTGCTGGCAGAACCAAGCATTAGGTGTGAGTCTGGATCGAATATGACGAAAAGTGACTGGTATATGTCCGATAACACTGAAATTGAAAGAAACATATGAAAATGCATGTACTGTGTGTGCCGTAACTCTGCTACTACAACAGAGCATTTTGCACGAGTCTGCATCGATTCTGATGAAAAGTGACTAATTTGAGCCCAATAACACTGAAATTGATAGAAACACATGAAAATGCATATACTGTGTGTACCCTCACTCTGCTGGCAGAACCAAGCATTAGGTGTGAGTCTGGATCGAATATGAAGAAAAGTGACTAGTTTGTGTCTGATAACACTGAAATTGATAGGAACATATGAAAATGCGTATACTGTGTGTGACTTCACTCTGCTAGCAGAACCAAGCATTAGGTGTGAGTATGGTTCAAATATGATGAAAAGTGACTGGTATGTGTCCGATAACACTGAAATTGAAAGAAACATATGAAAATGCATGTACTGTGTGTGCCGTAACTCTGCTACTACAACAGAGCGTTTTGGACGAGTCTGCATCGATTCTGATAAAAAGTGACTATTTTGTGTCCGATAACACTGAAATTGATAGAAACACATGAAAATGCATATACTGTGTGTGACTTCACTCTGCCAGCAGAACCAAGCATTAAGTATGACTATGGATCGAAGATGACGAAAAGTGACTGGTATGTGTCCGATAACACTGAAATTGAAAGAAACATATGAAAATGTATGTACTGTGTGTGCTGTAACTCTGCTACTACAACAGAGCATTTTGCACGAGTCTGCATCGATTCTGATGAAAAGTGACTAATTTGAGCCCAATAACACTGAAATTGATAGAAACACATGAAAATGCATATACTGTGTGTACCCTCACTCTGCTGGCAGAACCAAGCATTAGGTGTGAGTCTGGATCGAATATGAAGAAAAGTGACTAGTTTGTGTCTGATAACACTGAAATTGATAGGAACATATGAAAATGCGTATACTGTGTGTGACTTCACTCTGCTAGCAGAACCAAGCATTAGGTGTGAGTATGGTTCAAATATGATGAAAAGTGACTGGTATGTGTCCGATAACACTGAAATTGAAAGAAACATATGAAAATGCATGTACTGTGTGTGCCGTAACTCTGCTACTACAACAGAGCGTTTTGGACGAGTCTGCATCGATTCTGATAAAAAGTGACTATTTTGTGTCCGATAACACTGAAATTGATAGAAACACATGAAAATGCATATACTGTGTGTGACTTCACTCTGCCAGCAGAACCAAGCATTAAGTATGACTATGGATCGAAGATGACGAAAAGTGACTGGTATGTGTCCGATAACACTGAAATTGAAAGAAACATATGAAAATGTATGTACTGTGTGTGCTGTAACTCTGCTACTACAACAGAGCATTTTGCACGAGTCTGCATCGATTCTGATGAAAAGTGACTAATTTGAGCCCATTAACACTGAAATTGATAGAAACACATGAAAATGCATATACTGTGTGTGCCTTCACTCTGCTAGCAGAACCAAGCATTAGGTGTGAGTATGGATCGAATATGATGAAAAGTGACTGGTATGTCTCCGATAACACTGAAATTGATCGAAACATATGAAAATGCATATATTGTGTGTGCCGTGACTCTGCTAGCAGAACCAAGCATTAGGTGTGAGTATGGTTCAAATATGATGAAAAGTGACTGGTATGTGTCCGATAACACTGAAATTGATAGTAACACATGAAAATGCATATACTGTGTGTACCCTCACTCTGCTTGCAGAACCAAGCATTAGGTGTGAGTATGGTTCAAATATGACGAAAAGTGACTGGTATGTGTCCGATAACACTGAAATTGATGGAAACATATGAAAATGCATATATTGTGTGTACCATGACTCTGCTAGCAGAACCAAGCATTAGGTGTGAGTATGGATCGAATATGACGAAAAGTTACTGGTATGTGTCCGATAACATTGAAATTGAAAGAAACATATGAAAATGCATGTACTGTGTGTGCCGTAACTCTGCTACTACAACAGAGCATTTTGCACGAGTCTGCATTAATTCTGATGAAAAGTGACTAATTTGAGCACAATAACACTGAAATTGATAGAAACACATGAAAATGCATATACTGTGTGTACCCTCACTCTGCTAGCAGAACCAAGCATTAGGTGTGAGTCTGGATCGGATATGACGAAAAGTGACTGGTATGTGTCCGATGACACTGAAATTGATGGAAACATATGAAAATGCATATATTGTGTGTACCGTGACTCTGCTAGCAGAACTAAGCATTAGGTGTGAGTATGGATCGAATATGACGAAAAGTGACTAATTTGAGCCCAATAACACTGAAATTGATAGAAACACATGAAAATGCATATACTGTGTGTGACTTCACTCTGCTTGCAGAACCAAGCATTAGGTGTGAGTATGGATCGAATATGATGAAAAGTGACTGGTATGTCTCTGATAACACTGAAATTGATGGAAACATATGAAAATGCATATATTGTGTGTGCCGTGACTCTGCTAGCAGAATTCAAGCATTAGGTGTGAGTATGGTTCAAATATGATGAAAAGTGACTGGTATGTGTCCGATAACACTGAAATTGATAGTAACACATGAAAATGCATATACTGTGTGTACCCTCACTCTGCTTGCAGAACCAAGCATTAGGTGTGAGTATGGTTCAAATATGACGAAAAGTGACTGGTATGTGTCCGATAACACTGAAATTGATAAAAACATATGAAAATGCATATACTGTGTGTACCCTCACTCTGCTAGCAGAACCAAGCATAAGATGTGAGTCTGGATCGGATATGATGAAAAGTGACTAGTTTCTGTCCGATAACACTGAAATTGAAAGAAACATATGAAAATGCATGTACTGTGTGTGCTGTAATTCTGCTACTACAACAGAGCATTTTGCACGAGTCTGCATCGATTCTGATGAAAAGTGACTAATTTGAGCCCAATAACACTGAAATTGATAGAAACACATGAAAATGCATATACTGTGTGTACCCTCACTCTGCTAGCAGAACCAAGCTTTAGGTGTGAGTCTGGATCGGATATGACGAAAAGTGACTGGTATGTGTCCGATGACACTGAAATTGATGGAAACATATGAAAATGCATATATTGTGTGTACCGTGACTCTGCTAGCAGAACCAAGCATTAGGTGTGAGTATGGATCGAATAGGACGACAAGTGACTAGTTTTTTGTCCGATAACACTGAAATTGATGGAAACATAAGAAAATGCATATACTGTGTGTGACTTCACTCTGCTAGCAGAACCAAGCATTAGGTGTGAGTATTGTTCAAATATGACGAAAAGTGACTGGTATGTGTCCGATAACACTGAAATTGATAGGAACACATGAAAATGCATATACTGTGTGTACCCTCACTCTGCTAGCAGAACCAAGCATTAGGTGTGAGTCTGGATCAGATATGACGAAAAGTGAATGGTATGTGTCCGATAACACTGAAATTGATGGAAACATATGAAAATGCATATATTGTGTGTACCGTGACTCTGCTAGCAGAACTAAGCATTAGGTGTGAGTATGGATCGAATATGACGAAAAGTGACTAATTTGAGCCCAATAACACTGAAATTGATAGAAACACATGAAAATGCATATACTGTGTGTGACTTCACTCTGCTTGCAGAACCAAGCATTAGGTGTGAGTATGGATCGAATATGATGAAAAGTGACTGGTATGTCTCCGATAACACTGAAATTGATGGAAACATATGAAAATGCATATATTGTGTGTGCCGTGACTCTGCTAGCAGAATTCAAGCATTAGGTGTGAGTATGGTTCAAATATGATGAAAAGTGACTGGTATGTGTCCGATAACACTGAAATTGATAGTAACACATGAAAATGCATATACTGTGTGTACCCTCACTCTGCTTGCAGAACCAAGCATTAGGTGTGAGTATGGTTCAAATATGACGAAAAGTGACTGGTATGTGTCCGATAACACTGAAATTGATAAAAACATATGAAAATGCATATACTGTGTGTACCCTCACTCTGCTAGCAGAACCAAGCATAAGATGTGAGTCTGGATCGGATATGATGAAAAGTGACTAGTTTCTGTCCGATAACACTGAAATTGAAAGAAACATATGAAAATGCATGTACTGTGTGTGCCGTAATTCTGCTACTACAACAGAGCATTTTGCACGAGTCTGCATCGATTCTGATGAAAAGTGACTAATTTGAGCCCAATAACACTGAAATTGATAGAAACACATGAAAATGCATATACTGTGTGTACCCTCACTCTGCTAGCAGAACCAAGCTTTAGGTGTGAGTCTGGATCGGATATGACGAAAAGTGACTGGTATGTGTCCGATGACACTGAAATTGATGGAAACATATGAAAATGCATATATTGTGTGTACCGTGACTCTGCTAGCAGAACCAAGCATTAGGTGTGAGTATGGATCGAATAGGACGACAAGTGACTAGTTTGTGTCCGATAACACTGAAATTGATGGAAACATAAGAAAATGCATATACTGTGTGTGACTTCACTCTGCTAGCAGAACCAAGCATTAGGTGTGAGTATTGTTCAAATATGACGAAAAGTGACTGGTATGTGTCCGATAACACTGAAATTGATAGGAACACATGAAAATGCATATACTGTGTGTACCCTCACTCTGCTAGCAGAACCAAGCATTAGGTGTGAGTCTGGATCGAATATGACGAAAAGTGAATGGTATGTGTCCGATAACACTGAAATTGATGGAAACATATGAAAATGCATATATTGTGTGTACCGTGACTCTGCTAGCAGAACCACGCATTAGGTGTGAGTATGGATCGAATATGACGAAAAGTGACTAGTATGTGTCCGATAACACTGAAATTGATGGAAACATAAGAAAATGCATATACTGTGTGTGACTTCACTCTGCTAGCAGCACCAAGCATTAGGTGTGAGTCTGGATCGAATATGACGAAAAGTGACTGGTATATGTCCGATAACACTGAAATTGAAAGAAACATATGAAAATGCATGTACTGTGTGTGCCGTAACTCTGCTACTACAACAGAGCATTTTGCACGAGTCTGCATCGATTCTGATGAAAAGTGACTAATTTGAGCCCAATAACACTGAAATTGATAGAAACACATGAAAATGCATATACTGTGTGTACCCTCACTCTGCTAGCAGAACCAAGCATTAGGTGTGAGTCTGGATCGGATATGACGAAAAGTGACTGGTATGTGTCCGATGACACTGAAATTGATGGAAACATATGAAAATGCATATATTGTGTGTACCGTGACTCTGCTAGCAGAACCAAGCATTAGGTGTGAGTATGGATCGAATAGGACGACAAGTGACTAGTTTGTGTCCGATAACACTGAAATTGATGGAAACATAAGAAAATGCATATACTGTGTGTGACTTCACTCTGCTAGCAGAACCAAGCATTAGGTGTGAGTATTGTTCAAATATGACGAAAAGTGACTGGTATGTGTCCGATAACACTGAAATTGATAGGAACACATGAAAATGCATATACTGTGTGTACCCTCACTCTGCTAGCAGAACCAAGCATTAGGTGTGAGTCTGGATCGAATATGACGAAAAGTGACTGGTATGTGTCCGATGACACTGAAATTGATGGAAACATATGAAAATGCATATATTGTGTGTACCGTGACTCTGCTAGCAGAACTAAGCATTAGGTGTGAGTATGGATCGAATATGACGAAAAGTGACTAATTTGAGCCCAATAACACTGAAATTGATAGAAACACATGAAAATGCATATACTGTGTGTGACTTCACTCTGCTTGCAGAACCAAGCATTAGGTGTGAGTATGGATCGAATATGATGAAAAGTGACTGGTATGTCTCCGATAACACTGAAATTGATGGAAACATATGAAAATGCATATATTGTGTGTGCCGTGACTCTGCTAGCAGAATTCAAGCATTAGGTGTGAGTATGGTTCAAATATGATGAAAAGTGACTGGTATGTGTCCGATAACACTGAAATTGATAGTAACACATGAAAATGCATATACTGTGTGTACCCTCACTCTGCTTGCAGAACCAAGCATTAGGTGTGAGTATGGTTCAAATATGACGAAAAGTGACTGGTATGTGTCCGATAACACTGAAATTGATAAAAACATATGAAAATGCATATACTGTGTGTACCCTCACTCTGCTAGCAGAACCAAGCATAAGATGTGAGTCTGGATCGGATATGATGAAAAGTGACTAGTTTCTGTCCGATAACACTGAAATTGAAAGAAACATATGAAAATGCATGTACTGTGTGTGCCGTAATTCTGCTACTACAACAGAGCATTTTGCACGAGTCTGCATCGATTCTGATGAAAAGTGACTAATTTGAGCCCAATAACACTGAAATTGATAGAAACACATGAAAATGCATATACTGTGTGTACCCTCACTCTGCTAGCAGAACCAAGCTTTAGGTGTGAGTCTGGATCGGATATGACGAAAAGTGACTGGTATGTGTCCGATGACACTGAAATTGATGGAAACATATGAAAATGCATATATTGTGTGTACCGTGACTCTGCTAGCAGAACCAAGCATTAGGTGTGAGTATGGATCGAATAGGACGACAAGTGACTAGTTTGTGTCCGATAACACTGAAATTGATGGAAACATAAGAAAATGCATATACTGTGTGTGACTTCACTCTGCTAGCAGAACCAAGCATTAGGTGTGAGTATTGTTCAAATATGACGAAAAGTGACTGGTATGTGTCCGATAACACTGAAATTGATAGGAACACATGAAAATGCATATACTGTGTGTACCCTCACTCTGCTAGCAGAACCAAGCATTAGGTGTGAGTCTGGATCGAATATGACGAAAAGTGAATGGTATGTGTCCGATAACACTGAAATTGATGGAAACATATGAAAATGCATATATTGTGTGTACCGTGACTCTGCTAGCAGAACCACGCATTAGGTGTGAGTATGGATCGAATATGACGAAAAGTGACTAGTATGTGTCCGATAACACTGAAATTGATGGAAACATAAGAAAATGCATATACTGTGTGTGACTTCACTCTGCTAGCAGCACCAAGCATTAGGTGTGAGTCTGGATCGAATATGACGAAAAGTGACTGGTATATGTCCGATAACACTGAAATTGAAAGAAACATATGAAAATGCATGTACTGTGTGTGCCGTAACTCTGCTACTACAACAGAGCATTTTGCACGAGTCTGCATCGATTCTGATGAAAAGTGACTAATTTGAGCCCAATAACACTGAAATTGATAGAAACACATGAAAATGCATATACTGTGTGTACCCTCACTCTGCTGGCAGAACCAAGCATTAGGTGTGAGTCTGGATCGAATATGAAGAAAAGTGACTGGTATATGTCCGATAACACTGAAATTGATGGAAACATATGAAAATGCATATACTGTGTTTGCCGTGACTCTGCTACTACAACAGAGCGTTTTGCACGAGTCTGCATCGATTCTGATGAAAAGTGACTAATTTGAGCCCAATAACACTGAAATTGATAGAAACACATGAAAATGCATATACTGTGTGTACCCTCACTCTGCTAGCAGAACCAAGCTTTAGGTATGAGTCTGGATCGGATATGACGAAAAGTGACTGGTATGTGTCCGATGACACTGAAATTGATGGAAACATATGAAAATGCATATATTGTGTGTACCGTGACTCTGCTAGCAGAACCAAGCATTAGGTGTGAGTATGGATCGAATAGGACGACAAGTGACTAGTTTGTGTCCGATAACACTGAAATTGATGGAAACACATGAAAATGCATATACTGTGTGTGACTTCACTCTGCCAGCAGAACCAAGCATTAAGTATGACTATGGATCGAAAATGACGAAAAGTGACTGGTATGTGTCCGATAACACTGAAATTGAAAGAAACATATGAAAATGTATGTACTGTGTGTGCTGTAACTCTGCTACTACAACAGAGCATTTTGCACGAGTCTGCATCGATTCTGATGAAAAGTGACTAATTTGAGCCCATTAACACTGAAATTGATAGAAACACATGAAAATGCATATACTGTGTGTGCCTTCCTCTGCTAGCAGAACCAAGCATTAGGTGTGAGTCTGGATCAGATATGATGAAAAGTGACTAGTTTGTGTCTGATAACACTGAAATTGATAGGAACATATGAAAATGCGTATACTGTGTGTGACTTCACTCTGCTAGCAGAACCAAGCATTAGGTGTGAGTATGGTTCAAATATGATGAAAAGTGACTGGTATGTGTCCGATAACACTGAAATTGAAAGAAACATATGAAAATGCATGTACTGTGTGTGCCGTAACTCTGCTACTACAACAGAGCGTTGTGGACGAGTCTGCATCGATTCTGATAAAAAGTGACTATTTTGTGTCCGATAACACTGAAATTGAAAGAAACATATGAAAATGCATGTACTGTGTGTGCCGTAACTCTGCTACTACAACAGAGCATTTTGCACGAGTCTGCATTAATTCTGATGAAAAGTGACTAATTTGAGCACAATAACACTGAAATTGATAGAAACACATGAAAATGCATATACTGTGTGTACCCTCACTCTGCTAGCAGAACCAAGCATTAGGTGTGAGTCTGGATCGGATATGACGAAAAGTGACTGGTATGTGTCCGATGACACTGAAATTGATGGAAACATATGAAAATGCATATATTGTGTGTAACGTGACTCTGCTAGCAGAACTAAGCATTAGGTGTGAGTATGGATCGAATATGACGAAAAGTGACTAATTTGAGCCCAATAACACTGAAATTGATAGAAACACATGAAAATGCATATACTGTGTGTGACTTCACTCTGCTTGCAGAACCAAGCATTAGGTGTGAGTATGGATCGAATATGACGAAAAGTGACTAGTTTGTGTCCGATAACACTGAAATTGATGGAAACATAAGAAAATGCATATACTGTGTGTGACTTCACTCTGCTAGGAGAACCAAGCATTAGGTGTGAGTATGGATCGAATATGACGAAAAGGGACTGGTATGTCTCCGATAACACTGAAATTGATGGAAACATATGAAAATGCATATATTGTGTGTGCCGTGACTCTGCTAGCAGAACCAAGCATTAGGTGTGAGTATGGATCGAATATGACGAAAAGTGACTGGTATGTCTCCGATAACACTGAAATTGATAGAAACACATGAAAATGCATATACTGTGTGTGCCTTCACTCTGCTAGCAGAACCAAGCATTAGGTGTGAGTCTGGATCTGATATGATGAAAAGTGACTAGTTTGTGTCTGATAACACTGAAATTGATAGGAACACTTGAAAATGCATAGACTGTGTGTACCCTCACTCTGCTAGCAGAACCAAGCATTAGGTGTGAGTATGGTTCAAATATGACGAAAAGTGACTGGTATGTGTCCGATAACACTGAAATTGATGGAAACATATGAAAATGCATATATTGTGTGTACCGTGACTCTGCTAGCAGAACCAAGCATTAGGTGTGAGTATGGATCGAATATGACGAAAAGTTACTGGTATGTGTCCGATAACACTGAAATTGAAAGAAACATATGAAAATGCATGTACTGTGTGTGCCGTAACTCTGCTGCTACAATAGAGCATTTTGCACGAGTCTGCATCGATTCTGATGAAAAGTGACTAATTTGAGCCCAATAACACTGAAATTGATAGAAACACATGAAAATGCATATACTGTGTGTACCCTCACTCTGCTAGCAGAACCAAGCATTAGTTGTGAGTCTGGAGCGGATATGACGAAAAGTGACTGGTATGTGTCCGATGACACTGAAATTGATGGAAACATATGTAAATGAATATATTGTCTGTACCGTGACTCTGCTAGCAGTACCAAGCATTAGGTGTGAGTATGGATCGAATATGACGAAAAGTGACTAGTTTGTGTCCGATAACACTGAAATTGATGGAAACATAAGAAAATGCATATACTGTGTGTGACTTCACTCTGCTAGCAGAACCAAGCATTAGGTGTGAGTATGGATCGAATATGACGAAAAGTGACTGGTATGTCTCCGATAACACTGAAATTGATGGAAACATATGAAAATGCATATATTGTGTGTGCCGTGACTCTGCTAGCAGAACCAAGCATTAGGTGTGAGTATGCATCGAATATGACGAAAAGTGACTGGTATGTCTCCGATAACACTGAAATTGAAAGAAACATATGAAAATGCATGTACTGTGTGTGCCGTAACTCTGCTACTACAACAGAGCATTTTACACGAGTCTGCATCGTTTCTGATGAAAAGTGACTAATTTGAGCCCAATAACACTGAAATTGATAGAAACACATGAAAATGCATATACTGTGTGTACCCTCACTCTGCTAGCAGAACCAAGCATTAGGTGTGAGTCTGGATCGAATATGATGAAAAGTGACTGGTATATGTCCGATAACACTGAAATTGATGGAAACATATGAAAATGCATGTACTGTGTGTGCCATAACTCTGCTACTACAACAGAGCGTTGTGGACGAGTCTGCATCAATTCTGATGAAAAGTGACTATTTTGTGTCCGATAACACTGAAATTGAAAAAAACATATGAAAATGAATATACTGTGTGTACCCTCACTCTGCTAGCAGAACCAAGCATTAGGTGTGAGTATGGATCGAATATGACGAAAAGTGACTGGTATGTGTCCGAT
Source organism: Thunnus thynnus (assembly GCF_963924715.1). Classification (NCBI taxonomy): domain Eukaryota; kingdom Metazoa; phylum Chordata; class Actinopteri; order Scombriformes; family Scombridae; genus Thunnus; species Thunnus thynnus. The sequence continues at coordinate 41,154,481 of NC_089517.1, forward strand.
AACACTGAAATTGATAAAAACATATGAAAATGCATATATTGTGTGTGCCGTGACTCTGCTAGCAGAACCAAGCATTAGGTGTGAGTATTGTTCAAATATGACGAAAAGTGACTGGTATGTGTCCGATAACACTGAAATTGATAGGAACACATGAAAATGCATATACTGTGTGTACCCTCACTCTGCTAGCAGAACCAAGCATTAGGTGTGAGTCTGGATCGAATATGACGAAAAGTGACTGGTATGTGTCCGATAACACTGAAATTGATGGAAACATATGAAAATGCATATATTGTGTGTACCGTGACTCTGCTAGCAGAACCAAGCATTAGGTGTGAGTATGCATCGAATATGACGAAAAGTTACTGGTATGTGTCCGATAACACTGAAATTGAAAGAAACATATGAAAATGCATATATTGTGTGTACCGTAACTCTGCTACTACAACAGAGCATTTTGCACGAGTCTGCATCGATTCTGATGAAAAGTGACTAATTTGAGCCCAATAACACTGAAATTGATAGAAACACATGAAAATGCATACACTGTGTGTACCCTCACTCTGCTTGCAGAACCAAGCATTAGGTGTGAGTCTTGATCGAATATGACGAAAAGTGACTGGTATATGTCCGATCACACTGAAATTGATGGAAACATATGAAAATGCATGTACTGTGTGTGCCGTAACTCTGTTACTACAAAAGAGCGTTGTGGACGAGTCTGCATCGATTCTGATGAAAAGTGACTATTTTGTGTCCGATAACACTGAAATTGATAAAGACATATGAAAATGCATATACTGTGTGTATTCTCACTCTGCTAGCAGAACCAAGCATAAGATGTGAGTCTGGATCGGATATGATGAAAAATGACTAGTTTGTGTCTGATAACACTGAAATTGATAGGAACACATGAAAATGCATATACTGTGTGTGACTTCACTCTGCTTGCAGAACCAAGCATTAGGTGTGAGTCTGGATCGAATATGAAGAAAAGTGACTGGTATATGTCCGATAACACTGAAATTGATGGAAACATATGAAAATGCATGTACTGTGTGTGCCGTAACTCTGCTACTACAACAGAGTGTTGTGGACGAGTCTGCATCGATTCTGATGAAAAGTGAGTATTTTGTGTCCGATAACACTGAAATTGATAGAAACATATGAAAATGCATGTACTGTGTGTGCCGTAATTCTGCTACTACAACATAGCATTTTGCACGAGTCTGCATCGATTCTGATGAAAAGTGAGTATTTTGTGTCCGATAACACTGAAATTGATAAAAACATATGAAAATGCATATACTGTGTGTACCCTCACTCTGCTAGCAGAACCAAGCATAAGATGTGAGTCTGGATCGGATATGATGAAAAGTGACTAATTTGAGCCCAATAACACTGAAATTGATAGAAACACATGAAAATGCATATACTGTGTGTGACTTCACTCTGCTTGCAGAACCAAGCATTAGGTGTGAGTATGGATCGAACATGATGAAAAGTGACTGGTATGTCTCCGATAACACTGAAATTGATGGAAACATATGAAAATGCATATATTGTGTGTGCCGTGACTCTGCTAGCAGAATTCAAGAATTAGGTGTGAGTATGGTTCAAATATGATGAAAAGTGACTGGTATGTGTCCGATAACACTGAAATTGATAGTAACATATGAAAATGCATATACTGTGTGTACCCTCACTCTGCTTGCAGAACCAAGCATTAGGTGTGAGTATGGTTCAAATATGACGAAAAGTGACTGGTATGTGTCCGATAACACTGAAATTGATGGAAACATATGAAAATGCATATATTGTGTGTACCGTGACTCTGCTAGCAGAACCAAGCATTAGGTGTGAGTATGGATCGAATATGACGAAAAGTGACTGGTATGTGTCCGATAACACTGAAATTGAAAGAAACATATGAAAATGCATGTACTGTGTGTGCCGTAACTCTGCTACTACAACAGAGCATTTTGCACGAGTCTGCATCGATTCTGATGAAAAGTGACTAATTTGAGCCCAATAACACTGAAATTGATAGAAACACATGAAAATGCATATACTGTGTGTACCCTCACTCTGCTAGCAGAACCAAGCATTAGGTGTGAGTCTGGAGCGGATATGACGAAAAGTGACTGGTATGTGTCCGATGACACTGAAATTGATGGAAACATATGAAAATGCATATATTGTGTGTACCGTGACTCTGCTAGCAGAACCAAGCATTAGGTGTGAGTATGGATCGAATATGACGAAAAGTGACTAGTTTGTGTCCGATAACACTGAAATTGATGGAAACATAAGAAAATGCATATACTGTGTGTGACTTCACTCTGCTAGGAGAACCAAGCATTAGGTGTGAGTATGGATCGAATATGACGAAAAGTGACTGGTATGTCTCCGATAACACTGAAATTGATGGAAACATATGAAAATGCATATATTGTGTGTGCCGTGACTCTGCTAGCAGAACCAAGCATTAGGTGTGAGTATGGATCGAATATGACGAAAAGTGACTGGTATGTCTCCGATAACACTGAAATTGAAAGAAACATATGAAAATGCATGTAATGTGTGTGCCGTAACTCTGCTACTACAACAGAGCATTTTGCACGAGTCTGCATCGATTCTGATGAAAAGTGACTAATTTGAGCCCAATAACACTGAAATTGATAGAAACACATGAAAATGCAAATACTGTGTGTACCCTCACTCTGCTAGCAGAACCAAGCATTAGGTGTGAGTCTGGATCGAATATGACGAAAAGTGACTGGTATATGTCCGATAACACTGAAATTGATGGAAACATATGAAAATGCATGTACTGTGTGTGCCGTAACTCTGCTACTACAACAGAGCGTTGTGGACGAGTCTGCATCAATTCTGATGAAAAGTGACTATTTTGTGTCCGATAACACTGAAATTGAAAAAAACATATGAAAATGAATATACTGTGTGTACCCTCACTCTGCTAGCAGAACCAAGCATTAGGTGTGAGTATGGATCGAATATGACGAAAAGTGACTGGTATGTGTCCGATAACACTGAAATTGATAAAAACATATGAAAATGCATATATTGTGTGTGCCGTGACTCTGCTAGCAGAACCAAGCATTAGGTGTGAGTATGGATCGAATACGACGAAAAGTTACTGGTATGTGTCCGATAACACTGAAATTGAAAGAAACATATGAAAATGCATGTACTGTGTGTGCCGTAACTCTGCTACTACAACAGAGCATTTTGCACGAGTCTGCATCGATTCTGATGAAAAGTGACTAATTTGAGCCCAATAACACTGAAATTGATAGAAACACATGAAAATGCATATACTGTGTGTGCCTTCACTCTGCTAGCAGAACCAAGCATTAGGTGTGAGTCTGGATCTGATATGATGAAAAGTGACTAGTTTGTGTCTGATAACACTGAAATTGATAGGAACACTTGAAAATGCATAGACTGTGTGTACCCTCACTCTGCTAGCAGAACCAAGCATTAGGTGTGAGTATGGTTCAAATATGACGAAAAGTGACTGGTATGTGTCCGATAACACTGAAATTGATGGAAACATATGAAAATGCATATATTGTGTGTACCGTGACTCTGCTAGCAGAACCAAGCATTAGGTGTGAGTATGGATCGAATATGACGAAAAGTTACTGGTATGTGTCCGATAACACTGAAATTGAAGGAAACATATGAAAATGCATGTACTGTGTGTGCCGTAACTCTGCTACTACAATAGAGCATTTTGCACGAGTCTGCATCGATTCTGATGAAAAGTGACTAATTTGAGCCCAATAACACTGAAATTGATAGAAACACATGAAAATGCATATACTGTGTGTACCCTCACTCTGCTAGCAGAACCAAGCACTAGTTGTGAGTCTGGAGCGGATATGACGAAAAGTGACTGGTATGTGTCCGATGACACTGAAATTGATGGAAACATATGTAAATGCATATATTGTCTGTACCGTGACTCTGCTAGCAGAACCAAGCATTAGGTGTGAGTCTGGATCGAATATGACGAAAAGTGACTGGTATGTGTCCGATAACACTGAAATTGATGGAAACATATGAAAATGCATATATTGTGTGTACCGTGACTCTGCTAGCAGAACCAAGCATTAGGTGTGAGTATGCATCGAATATGACGAAAAGTTACTGGTATGTGTCCGATAACACTGAAATTGAAAGAAACATATGAAAATGCATATATTGTGTGTACCGTAACTCTGCTACTACAACAGAGCATTTTGCACGAGTCTGCATCGATTCTGATGAAAAGTGACTAATTTGAGCCCAATAACACTGAAATTGATAGAAACACATGAAAATGCATACACTGTGTGTACCCTCACTCTGCTTGCAGAACCAAGCATTAGGTGTGAGTCTGGATCGAATATGACGAAAAGTGACTGGTATATGTCCGATCACACTGAAATTGATGTAAACATATGAAAATGCATGTACTGTGTGTGCCGTAACTCTGTTACTACAACAGAGCGTTGTGGACGAGTCTGCATCGATTCTGATGAAAAGTGACTATTTTGTGTCCGATAACACTGAAATTGATAAAGACATATGAAAATGCATATACTGTGTGTATTCTCACTCTGCTAGCAGAACCAAGCATAAGATGTGAGTCTGGATCGGATATGATGAAAAATGACTAGTTTGTGTCTGATAACACTGAAATTGATAGGAACACATGAAAATGCATATACTGTGTGTGACTTCACTCTGCTTGCAGAACCAAGCATTAGGTGTGAGTCTGGATCGAATATGAAGAAAAGTGACTGGTATATGTCCGATAACACTGAAATTGATGGAAACATATGAAAATGCATATATTGTGTGTGCCGTGACTCTGCTAGCAGAACCAAGCATTAGGTGTGAGTATGGATCGAATATGACGAAAAGTGACTAGTTTGTGTCCGATAACACTGAAATTGATGGAAACATAAGAAAATGCATATACTGTGTGTGACTTCACTCTGCTAGCAGAACCAAGCATTAGGTGTGAGTATGGATCGAATATGACGAAAAGTGACTGGTATGTCTCCGATAACACTGAAATTGATGGAAACATATGAAAATGCATATATTGTGTGTGCCGTGACTCTGCTAGCAGAACCAAGCATTAGGTGTGAGTATGCATCGAATATGACGAAAAGTGACTGGTATGTCTCCGATAACACTGAAATTGAAAGAAACATATGAAAATGCATGTACTGTGTGTGCCGTAACTCTGCTACTACAACAGAGCATTTTACACGAGTCTGCATCGTTTCTGATGAAAAGTGACTAATTTGAGCCCAATAACACTGAAATTGATAGAAACACATGAAAATGCATACACTGTGTGTACCCTCACTCTGCTTGCAGAACCAAGCATTAGGTGTGAGTCTGGATCGAATATGACGAAAAGTGACTGGTATATGTCCGATCACACTGAAATTGATGGAAACATATGAAAATGCATGTACTGTGTGTGCCGTAACTCTGTTACTACAACAGAGCGTTGTGGACGAGTCTGCATCGATTCTGATGAAAAGTGACTATTTTGTGTCCGATAACACTGAAATTGATAAAGACATATGAAAATGCATATACTGTGTGTATTCTCACTCTGCTAGCAGAACCAAGCATAAGATGTGAGTCTGGATCGAATATGACGAAAAGTGACTGGTATATGTCCGATAACACTGAAATTGATGGAAACATATGAAAATGCATGTACTGTGTGTGCCTTAACTCTGCTACTACAACAGAGCGTTGTGGACGAGTCTGCATCAATTCTGATGAAAAGTGACTATTTTGTGTCCGATAACACTGAAATTGAAAAAAACATATGAAAATGAATATACTGTGTGTACCCTCACTCTGCTAGCAGAACCAAGCATTAGGTGTGAGTATGGATCGAATATGACGAAAAGTGACTGGTATGTGTCCGATAACACTGAAATTGATAAAAACATATGAAAATGCATATATTGTGTGTGCCGTGACTCTGCTAGCAGAACCAAGCATTAGGTGTGAGTATGGATTGAATACGACGAAAAGTTACTGGTATGTGTCCGATAACACTGAAATTGAAAGAAACATATGAAAATGCATGTACTGTGTGTGCCGTAACTCTGCTACTACAACAGAGCATTTTGCACGAGTCTGCATCGATTCTGATGAAAAGTGACTAATTTGAGCCCAATAACACTGAAATTGATAGAAACACATGAAAATGCATATACTGTGTGTGACTTCACTCTGCTTGCAGAACCAAACATAAGGTGTGAGTATGGATCGAATATGATGAAAAGTGACTGGTATGTCTCCGATAACACTGAAATTGATAGGAACACTTGAAAATGCATATACTGTGTGTACCCTCACTCTGCTAGCAGAACCAAGCATTAGGTGTGAGTATGGTTCAATTATGACGAAAAGTGACTGGTATGTGTCCGATAAAACTGAAATTGATGGAAACATATGAAAATGCATATATTGTGTGTACCGTGACTCTGCTAGCAGAACCAAGCATTAGGTGTGAGTATGGATCGAATATGACGAAAAGTTACTGGTATGTGTCCGATAACACTGAAATTGAAAGAAACATATGAAAATGCATGTACTGTGTGTGCCGTAACTCTGCTACTACAACAGAGCATTTTGCACGAGTCTGCATCGATTGTGATGAAAAGTGACTAATTTGAGCCCAATAACACTGAAATTGATAGAAACACATGAAAATGCATATACTGTGTGTACACTCACTCTGCTAGCAGAACCAAGCATTAGGTGTGAGTATGGATCGAATATGACGAAAAGTGACTGGTATGTCTCCGATAACACTGAAATTGATGGAAACATATGAAAATGCATATATTGTGTGTGCCGTGACTCTGCTAGCAGAACCAAGCATTAGGTGTGAGTATGCATCGAATATGACGAGAAGTGACTGGTATGTCTCCGATAACACTGAAATTGAAAGAAACATATGAAAATGCATGTACTGTGTGTGCCGTAACTCTGCTACTACAACAGAGCATTTTGCACGAGTCTGCATCGTTTCTGATGAAAAGTGACTAATTTGAGCCCAATAACACTGAAATTGATAGAAACGCATGAAAATGCATATACTGTGTGTACCCTCACTCTGCTAGCAGAACCAAGCATTAGGTGTGAGTATGGTTCAATTATGACGAAAAGTGACTGGTATGTGTCCGATAAAACTGAAATTGATGGAAACATATGAAAATGCATATATTGTGTGTGCCATAACTCTGCTACTACAACAGAGCGTTGTGGACGAGTCTGCATCAATTCTGATGAAAAGTGACTATTTTGTGTCCGATAACACTGAAATTGAAAAAAACATATGAAAATGAATATACTGTGTGTACCCTCACTCTGCTAGCAGAACCAAGCATTAGGTGTGAGTATGGATCGAATATGACGAAAAGTGACTGGTATGTGTCCGATAACACTGAAATTGATAAAAACATATGAAAATGCATATATTGTGTGTGCCGTGACTCTGCTAGCAGAACCAAGCATTAGGTGTGAGTATGGATCGAATACGACGAAAAGTTACTGGTATGTGTCCGATAACACTGAAATTGAAAGAAACATATGAAAATGCATGTACTGTGTGTGCCGGAACTCTGCTACTACAACAGAGCATTTTGCACGAGTCTGCATCGATTCTGATGAAAAGTGACTAATTTGAGCCCAATAACACTGAAATTGATAGAAACACATGAAAATGCATATACTGTGTGTGACTTCACTCTGCTTGCAGAACCAAACATAAGGTGTGAGTCTGGATCGAATATGATGAAAAGTGACTGGTATGTCTCCGATAACACTGAAATTGATGGAAACATATGAAAATGCATATATTGTGTGTGCCGTGACTCTGCTAGCAGAACCAAGCATTAGGTGTGACTATGGATCGAAAATGACGAAAAGTGACTGGTATGTGTCCGATAACACTGAAATTGAAAGAAACATATGAAAATGTATGTACTGTGTGTGCTGTAACTCTGCTACTACAACAGAGCGTTGTGGACGAGTCTGCATCAATTCTGATGAAAAGTGACTATTTTGTGTCCGATAACACTGAAATTGAAAAAAAACATATGAAAATGAATATACTGTGTGTACCCTCACTCTGCTAGCAGAACCAAGCATTAGGTGTGAGTATCGATCGAATATGACGAAAAGTGACTGGTATGTGTCCGATAACACTGAAATTGATAAAAACATATGAAAATGCATATACGGTGTGTGCCGTGACTCTGCTAGCAGAACCAAGCATTAGGTGTGAGTATGGATCGAATACGACGAAAAGTTACTGGTATGTGTCCGATAACACTGAAATTGAAAGAAACATATGAAAATGCATGTACTGTGTGTGCCGTCACTCTGCTACTACAACAGAGCATTTTGCACGAGTCTGCATCGATTCTGATGAAAAGTGACTAATTTGAGCCCAATAACACTGAAATTGATAGAAACACATGAAAATGCATATACTGTGTGTACCCTCACTCTGCTAGCAGAACCAAGCATAAGGTGTGAGTCTGGATCGAATATGACGAAAAGTGACTGGTATATGTCCGAAAACACTGAAAATGAAAGAAACCTATGAAAATGCATGTACTGTGTGTGCCGTAACTCTGCTACTACAACAGAGCGTTTTGCACGAGTCTGCATCGATTCTGATGAAAAGTGACTATTTTGTGTCTGATAACACTGAATCATCAGAATTGATGCAGACTCACACCTAATGCTTGTCTCTACTAGCAGAGTGAAGATACACAGAGTATATGCATTTTCCTTTGTTTCTGTTAATTTCGGTGTTATTGGGCCCAAACTAGTCACTTTTTATCAGAATCGATGCAGACTCACCCCAAAAACTCTGCTGCACTGGCCGAATCACGGCACACACCGAACATGCATTTTCATGTGTTTTTGTCAATCTCAGCGTTATTGGGCCCAAACTAGTCTCTTTTCATCAGAATTGATGCAGACTCAGACCTAATGCTTGTTACGACACAAAATAGTCACTTGTCATCAGAATTGATGCAGTATCGTCCAAAACGCTCTGTTATAGTAGAAGAGTCACGGCACACACAGAATATGCATTTTCATGTGTTGTTGTCAATTTCACCGTTATTGGGCCCAAAGTAGTCACTTCTCATCAGAATTGATGCAGACTCGTCCAAAACGCTCTGTTGTAGTAGAAGAGTCACGGCACAGACAGAATACGCATTTTCATGTGTTTCAGTCAATTTCAGTGTTATTGGGCCCAAACTACTCACTTTTCATCATATTCGATCCAGACTCACACCTAATGCTTGGTTCTGCTAGCAGAGTGAAGGCACACAGAGAATAAACATTTTCATGTGTTTCTATCAATTTCAGTGTTATACGACACAAAATAGTCACTTTTCATCAGAATTGATGCAGACTCGTCCAAAACGCTCTGTTGTAGTAGAAGAGTCACGGAACACACAGAATACGCATTTTCATGTGTTTCTATCAATTCAGTGTTATCAGAGACAAAATAGTCACTTTTCATCAGAATCGATCTAGACTCACACCTAATGCTTGGTTCTGCTAGCAGAGTGAAGGCACACAGAGAATATACATTTTCATGTGTTTCTATCAATTTCAGTGTTATACGACACAAAATAGTCACTTTTCATCAGAATTGATGCAGACTCGTCCAAAACGCTCTGTTGTAGTAGAAGAGTCACGGAAGACAAGGAATACGCATTTTCATGTGTTTCAGTCAATTTCAGTGTTATTGGGCCCAAACTAGTCACTTTTCATCAGAATCGATGCAGACTCGTGCAAAATGCTCTGTTGTAGTAGAAGAGTTACGGCACACACAGTACATGCATTTTCATATGTTTCTTTCAATTTCAGTGTTATCGGACACATACCAGTAACTTTTCGTGCAGACTCGTCCAAAACGCTCGGCTGCATTCGCAGAGTCACGGAGCACCCCGTACATGCATTTTCATGTGTTTCTATCAATTTCAGTGTTACTGGGCCCAAACTAGTCACTTTTCATCAAAATTGATGCAGAATAGTCCAAAACGCTCTGTTGTAAGTAGAAGAGTCACGGCACACACAGAATATGCATTTTCATGTGTTTCAGTCAATTTCAGTGTTATTGTGCCCAAACTAGTCACTTTTCATGAGAATCGATGCAGACTCGTCCAAATCGCTCGGCTGCACTGACAGAATCACGGGACACACCGAACATGCATTTTCATGTGTTTCTGTCATTGTCAGTGTTATTGGGCCCAAAATAGTCACTTTTCATCAGAATTGATGCAGACTCACACAAAACGTTCTGTTGTAGTAGAAGAGTCACGGCACACATAGAATACGCATTTTCATGTGTTTCAGTCAATTTCAGTGTTATTGGGCCCAAACTACTCACTTTTCATCAGAGTTGATGCAGACTCACACCTAATGCTTGTTTCTGCTAGCAGAGTGAAGATACACAGAGTATATGAATTTTCCTTCGTTTCTGTTAATTTCAGTGTTATTGGGCCCAAAATAATCACTTTTCATCATATTCGATCCAGACTCACACCTAATGCTCGGTTCTGCAAGCAGAGTGAAGACACACAGAGAATATGCATTTTCATGTGTTTCTATCAATTTCAGTGTTATCAGAGACAAAATAGTCACTTTTCATCAGAATCGATCTAGACTCACACCTAATGCTTGGTTCTGCTAGCAGAGTGAAGGCACACAGAGAATATACATTTTCATGTCTTTCTATCAATTTCAGTGTTATCAGAGACAAAATAGTCACTTTTCATCAGAATCGATCTAGACTCACACCTAATGCTTGGTTCTGCTAGCAGAGTGAAGGCACACAGAGAATATACATTTTCATGTGTTTCTATCAATTTCAGTGTTATACGAAACAAAATAGTCACTTTTCATCAGAATTGATGCAGACTCACCCAAAACGTTCTGTTGTAGTAGAAGAGTCACGGCACACATAGAATACACATTTTCATGTGTTTCAGTCAATTTCAGTGTTATTGGGCCCAAACTACTCACTTTACATCAGAGTTGATGCAGACTCACACCTAATGCTTGTTTCTGCTAGCAGAGTGAAGATACACAGAGGATATACATTTTCCTTTGTTTCTGTTAATTTCAGTGTTATTGGGCCCAAACTAGTCACTTTTCTTCATATTCGATGCAGACTCGTCCAAAACGCTCGGCTGCATTCGCAGAGTCACGGCGCACCCCGTACATGCATTTTCATGTTTTTCTATCAATTTCAGTGTTATTGGGCCCAAACTAGTCACTTTTCATCAGAATTGATGCAGACTCGTCCAAAACGCTCTGTTGTAGTAGAAGAGTCACGGCACACACAGAATACGCATTTTCATGTGTTTCAGTCAATTTCAGTGTTATTGGGCCCAAACTACTCACTTTACATCAGAGTTGATGCAGACTCACACCTAATGCTTGCTTCTGCTAGCAGAGTGAAGATACACAGAGTATATACATTTTCCTTTATTTCTGTTAATTTCAGTGTTATTGGGCCCAAACTAGTCACTTTTCATCATATTCGATGCAGACTCGTCCAAAACGCTCGGCTGCATTCGCAGAGTCACGGAGCACCCCGTACATGCATTTTCATGTGTTTCTATCAATTTCAGTGTTACTGGGCCCAAACTAGTCACTTTTCATCAAAATTGATGCAGAATAGTCCAAAACGCTCTGTTGTAAGTAGAAGAGTCACGGCACACACAGAATATGCATTTTCATGTGTTTCAGTCAATTTCAGTGTTATTGTGCCCAAACTAGTCACTTTTCATGAGAATCGATGCAGACTCGTCCAAATCGCTCGGCTGCACTGACAGAATCACGGGACACACTGAACATGCATTTTCATGTGTTTCTGTCATTGTCAGTGTTATTGGGCCCAAAATAGTCACTTTTCATCAGAATTGATGCAGACTCACACAAAACGTTCTGTTGTAGTAGAAGAGTCACGGCACACATAGAATACGCATTTTCATGTGTTTCAGTCAATTTCAGTGTTATTGGGCCCAAACTACTCACTTTTCATCAGAGTTGATGCAGACTCACACCTAATGCTTGTTTCTGCTAGCAGAGTGAAGATACACAGAGTATATGCATTTTCCTTCGTTTCTGTTAATTTCAGTGTTATTGGGCCCAAAATAATCACTTTTCATCATATTCGATCCAGACTCACACCTAATGCTCGGTTCTGCAAGCAGAGTGAAGACACACAGAGAATATGCATTTTCATGTGTTTCTATCAATTTCAGTGTTATCAGAGACAAAATAGTCACTTTTCATCAGAATCGATCTAGACTCACACCTAATGCTTGGTTCTGCTAGCAGAGTGAAGGCACACAGAGAATATACATTTTCATGTCTTTCTATCAATTTCAGTGTTATCAGAGACAAAATAGTCACTTTTCATCAGAATCGATCTAGACTCACACCTAATGCTTGGTTCTGCTAGCAGAGTGAAGGCACACAGAGAATATACATTTTCATGTGTTTCTATCAATTTCAGTGTTATACGAAACAAAATAGTCACTTTTCATCAGAATTGATGCAGACTCACCCAAAACGTTCTGTTGTAGTAGAAGAGTCACGGCACACATAGAATACACATTTTCATGTGTTTCAGTCAATTTCAGTGTTATTGGGCCCAAACTACTCACTTTACATCAGAGTTGATGCAGACTCACACCTAATGCTTGTTTCTGCTAGCAGAGTGAAGATACACAGAGGATATACATTTTCCTTTGTTTCTGTTAATTTCAGTGTTATTGGGCCCAAACTAGTCACTTTTCTTCATATTCGATGCAGACTCGTCCAAAACGCTCGGCTGCATTCGCAGAGTCACGGCGCACCCCGTACATGCATTTTCATGTTTTTCTATCAATTTCAGTGTTATTGGGCCCAAACTAGTCACTTTTCATCAGAATTGATGCAGAATCGTCCAAAACGCTCTGTTGTAGTAGAAGAATCACGGCACGCACAGAACATGCATTTTCATGTGTTTCTATCAATTTCAGTGTTATTGGGCCCAAACTAGTCACTTTTTATCAGTATTGATGCAGACTCGTCCAAAACGCTCGGCTGCACTGGCAGACTCACGGCGCACCCCGTACATGCATATTCATGTGTTTCTATCAATTTCAGTGTTATACGACACAAAATAGTCACTTTTCATCATATTCGATCCAGACTCACACCTAATGCTCGGTTCTGGTAGCAGAGTGAAGACACACAGAGAATATGCATTTTCATGTCTTTCTATCAATTTCAGTGTTATCAGAGACAAAATAGTCACTTTTCATCAGAATCGATCTAGACTCACACCTAATGCTTGGTTCTGCTAGCAGAGTGAAGGCACACAGAGAATATACACTTTCATGTCTTTCTATCAATTTCAGTGTTATCAGAGACAAAATAGTCACTTTTCATCAGAATCGATCTAGACTCACACCTAATGCTTGGTTCTGCTAGCAGAGTGAAGGCACACAGAGAATATACATTTTCATGTGTTTCTATCAATTTCAGTGTTATACGACACAAAATAGTCACTTTTCATCAGAATTGATGCAGACTCGTCCAAAACGCTCTGTTGTAGTAGAAGAGTCACGGCACACACAGAATACGCATTTTCATGTGTTTCAGTCAATTTCAGTGTTATTGGGCCCAAACTACTCACTTTACATCAGAGTTGATGCAGACTCACACCTAATGCCTGCTTCTGCTAGCAGAGTGAAGATACACAGAGTATATACATTTTCCTTTATTTCTGTTAATTTCAGTGTTATTGGGCCCAAACTAGTCACTTTTCTTCATATTCGATGCAGACTCGTCCAAAACGCTCGGCTGCATTCGCAGAGTCACGGCGCACCCCGAACATGCATTTTCATGTTTTTCTATCAATTTCAGTGTTATTGGGCCCAAACTAGTCACTTTTCATCAGAATTGATGCAGAATCGTCCAAAACGCTCTGTTGTAGTAGAAGAATCACGGCACGCACAGAACATGCATTTTCATGTGTTTCTATCAATTTCAGTGTTATACGACACAAAATAGTCACTTTTCATCATATTCGATCCAGACTCATACCTAATGCTCGGTTCTGCTAGCAGAGTGAAGACACACAGAGAATATGCATTTTCATGTCTTTCTATCAATTTCAGTGTTATCAGAGACAAAATAGTCACTTTTCATCAGAATCGATCTAGACTCACACCTAATGCTTGGTTCTGCTAGCAGAGTGAAGGCACACAGAGAATATACATTTTCATGTCTTTCTATCAATTTCAGTGTTATACGACACAAAATAGTGACTTTTCATCAAAATTGATGCAGACTCGTCCAAAACGCTCGACTACACTCGCAGAGTCACGGCGCACCCCGAACATGCATTTTCATGTGTTGTTGTCAATTTCAGCGTTATTGGGCCCAAAGTAGTCACTTCTCTTCAGAATTGATGCAGACTCGTCCAAAACGCTCGGCTGCACTCGCAGAGTCACGGCGCACACCGTACATGCATTTTCATGTGTTTCTATCAATTTCAGTGTTATACGACACAAAATAGTCACTTGTCATCAGAATTGATGCAGACTCACCCAAAACGTTCTGTTGTAGTAGAAGAGTCACGGCACACACAGAATATGCATTTTCATGTGTTTCTGTCAATTTCAGTGTTATACGACACAAAATAGTCACTTTTCATCAGAATTGATGCAGACTCACCCAAAACGTTCTGTTGTAGTAGAAGAGTCACGGCACACATAGAATACACATTTTCATGTGTTTCAGTCAATTTCAGTGTTATTGGGCCCAAACTACTCACTTTACATCAGAGTTGATGCAGACTCACACCTAATGCTTGTTTCTGCTAGCAGAGTGAAGATACACAGAGGATATACATTTTCCTTTGTTTCTGTTAATTTCAGTGTTATTGGGCCCAAACTAGTCACTTTTCTTCATATTCGATGCAGACTCGTCCAAAACGCTCGGCTGCATTCGCAGAGTCACGGCGCACCCCGTACATGCATTTTCATGTTTTTCTATCAATTTCAGTGTTATTGGGCCCAAACTAGTCACTTTTCATCAGAATTGATGCAGAATCGTCCAAAACGCTCTGTTGTAGTAGAAGAATCACGGCACGCACAGAAAATGCATTTTCATGTGTTTCTATCAATTTCAGTGTTATTGGGCCCAAACTAGTCACTTTTTATCAGTATTGATGCAGACTCGTCCAAAACGCTCGGCTGCACTGGCAGACTCACGGCGCACCCCGTACATGCATTTTCATGTGTTTCTATCAATTTCAGTGTTATACGACACAAAATAGTCACTTTTCATCATATTCGATCCAGACTCACACCTAATGCTCGGTTCTGCTAGCAGAGTGAAGACACACAGAGAATATGCATTTTCATGTCTTTCTATCAATTTCAGTGTTATCAGAGACAAAATAGTCACTTTTCATCAGAATCGATCTAGACAAACACCTAATGCTTGGTTCTGCTAGCAGAGTGAAGGCACACAGAGAATATACATTTTCATGTGTTTCTATCAATTTCAGTGTTATACGACACAAAATAGTCACTTTTCATCAGAATTGATGCAGACTCGTCCAAAACGCTCTGTTGTAGTAGAAGAGTCACGGCACACACAGAATACGCATTTTCATGTGTTTCAGTCAATTTCAGTGTTATTGGGCCCAAACTACTCACTTTACATCAGAGTTGATGCAGACTCACACCTAATGCTTGCTTCTGCTAGCAGAGTGAAGATACACAGAGTATATACATTTTCCTTTATTTCTGTTAATTTCAGTGTTATTGGGCCCAAACTAGTCACTTTTCATCATATTCGATGCAGACTCGTCCAAAACGCTCGGCTGCATTCGCAGAGTCACGGAGCACCCCGTACATGCATTTTCATGTGTTTCTATCAATTTCAGTGTTACTGGGCCCAAACTAGTCACTTTTCATCAAAATTGATGCAGAATAGTCCAAAACGCTCTGTTGTAAGTAGAAGCGTCACGGCACACACAGAATATGCATTTTCATGTGTTTCAGTCAATTTCAGTGTTATTGGGCCCAAACTAGTCACTTTTCATCAGAATTGATGCAGAATCGTCCAAAACGCTCTGTTGTAGTAGAAGAATCACGGCACGCACAGAACATGCATTTTCATGTGTTTCTATCAATTTCAGTGTTATTGGGCCCAAACTAGTCACTTTTTATCAGTATTGATGCAGACTCGTCCAAAACGCTCGGCTGCACTGGCAGACTCACGGCGCACCCCGTACATGCATTTTCATGTGTTTCTATCAATTTCAGTGTTATACGACACAAAATAGTCACTTTTCATCATATTCGATCCAGACTCATACCTAATGCTCGGTTCTGCTAGCAGAGTGAAGACACACAGAGAATATGCATTTTCATGTCTTTCTATCAATTTCAGTGTTATCAGAGACAAAATAGTCACTTTTCATCAGAATCGATCTAGACTCACACCTAATGCTTGGTTCTGCTAGCAGAGTGAAGGCACACAGAGAATATACATTTTCATGTCTTTCTATCAATTTCAGTGTTATACGACACAAAATAGTGACTTTTCATCAAAATTGATGCAGACTCGTCCAAAACGCTCGACTACACTCGCAGAGTCACGGCGCACCCCGAACATGCATTTTCATGTGTTGTTGTCAATTTCAGCGTTATTGGGCCCAAAGTAGTCACTTCTCTTCAGAATTGATGCAGACTCGTCCAAAACGCTCGGCTGCACTCGCAGAGTCACGGCGCACACCGTACATGCATTTTCATGTGTTTCTATCAATTTCAGTGTTATACGACACAAAATAGTCACTTGTCATCAGAATTGATGCAGAATCGTCCAAAACGCTCTGTTGTAGTAGAAAAGTCACGGCACACACAGAATATGCATTTTCATGTGTTTCTGTCAATTTCAGTGTTATTGGGCCCAAACTAGTCGCTTTTCATCAGAACCGATGCAGACTCACCCTAAAGCCTCGGCTGCGCTGGCAGGGTCACGGCGCACACCGTACATGCATTTTCATGTGTTTCTGTCAATTTCAGTGTTATTGGGCCCAAACTAGTCACTTTTCATCAGAATTGATGCAGAATCGTCCAAAACGCTCTGTTGTAGTAGAAGAATCACGGCACGCACAGAACATGCATTTTCATGTGTTGTTGTCAATTTCACCGTTATTGGGCCCAAAGTAGTCACTTCTCAACAGAATTGATGCAGACTCGTCCAAAACGCTCTGTCGTAGTAGAAGAGTCACGGCACACACAGAATACGCATTTTCATGTGTTTCAGTCAATTTCAGTGTTATTGGGCCCAAACTACTCACTTTTCATCAGAGTTGATGCAGACTCACACCTAATGCTTGTTTCTGCTAGCAGAGTGAAGATACACAGAGTATATGCATTTTCCTTTGTTTCTGTTAATTTCAGTGTTATTGGGCCCAAACTAGTCACTTTTCATCATATTCGATGCAGACTCGTCCAAAACGCTCGGCTGCATTCGCAGAGTCACGGCGCACCCCGTACATGTATTTTCATGTGTTTCTGTTAATTTCAGTGTTATTGGGCCCAAACTAGTTACTTTTCATCAGAATCGATGCAGACTCGACCAAACCGCTCGGCTGCACTGGCAGAATCACGGGACACATCGAACATGCATTTTCATTTGTTTCAGTCAATTTCAGTGTTATTGGGCCCAAACTAGTCACTTTTCATCAGAATTGATGCAGACTTGTCCAAAACGCTCTGTTGTAGTAGAAGAGTCACGGCACACACAGAATATGCATTTTCATGTGTTTCTATCAATTTCAGTGTTATACGACACAAAATAGTCGCTTGTCATCAGAATTGATGCAGAATCGTCCAAAACGCTCTGTTGTAGTAGAAGAATCACGGCACACACAGAACATGCATTTTCATGTGTTTCTATCAATTTCAGTGTTATCAGAGAGAAACTAGTCACTTTTCATCATATTCGATCCAGACTCACACCCAATGCTCGGTTCTGCTAGCAGAGTGAAGGCACACACAGAATATGCATTTTCATGTGTTTCTGTCAATTTCAGTGTTATCGGGCCCAAACTAGTCACTTTTCATCAGAATCGATGCAGACTCACCCAAAACGCTCTGCTGTACTGGAAGAGTCATGGCACACTTCGTACATGCATTTTCATATGTTTCTATCAATTTCAGTGTTATCGGACACATACCAGTCACTTTTCATCATATTCGATCCATACTCACACCTAATGCTTGGTTCTGCTAGCAGAGTGAAGGTACACACAGTATAGGCATTTTCATGTGTTTCTATCAATTTCAGTGTTATCAGACACAAACTAGTCACTTCTCATCAGAATCGATGCAGAGTCGTCCAAAATGCTCTTATGTAGTAGCAGAGTCACGGCACACACAGTATATGCATTTTCATATGTTTCTATCAATTTCAGTGTTATCAGAGACAAAATAGTCACTTTTCATCATATTCGATCCGGACTCACACCTAATGCTCGTTTCTGCTAGTAGAGTGAAGACACACAGAGAATATGAATTTTCATGTGTTTCTATCAATTTCAGTGTTATACGACAAAAACTAGTCACTTTTCATCATATTCGATCCAGACTCACACCTAATGCTTGATTTCGCTAGCAGAGTGAAGGCACACACAGAATATGCATTTTCATATATTTCTATCAATTTCAGTGTTATTGGGCTCAAACTAGTCACTTTTCGTCATATTCGATCCAGACCCACACCTAATGCTTGGTTCTTCTAGTGGAGTGAGGGTACACACAGTATATGCATTTTCATATGTTTCTATCAATTTCAGTGTTATCGGACACAAACTAGTCACTTTTCATCAGAATCGATGCAGACTCATCCAAAACGCTCTGTTGTACTGGCAGAGTCAGGACACACACAGTATATGCATTTTCATATGTTTCTATCAATTTTAGTATTATCCCACATAAACTAGTCATTTTTCATCAGATTTGAACCAGAATCATAGGAAATCAGTACGTGTATGACCATATTCATCCCACAGAGCCTTTCCACTGTCATTAATAAAATCTGAGTGGATTTTCATCACCTCTGAGTGAAAATCATCCAAAATCACTGATTCTATGGCAGGAAATAGGCAGGAATAGCAACAAGACTGAAAAACAGTTTACCACGAGTAAGGGTAATGAGAAAAAAAATGCTATTGTTAAAATAATCAAAATTTAGGATTGTAAATCAATTGAAGACCATTTCATTTCATAATTCATTCTCATTTCTTCTTCCCCTATTAATGTTTTTCAGTTCATGAATTAGCTTGAAAATGACTTAACAACGCCATCTACGTTATGCCACTTAGTCATTATTATGAGATACTAAGTCATTATTATGAAATAGTCATTAATTTGAGATACTAAGTCATCATTATGAGATATTAACTCATTATTTTGAGATAGTTTCTCAGTATAATGACTTACAGGATCTTTTTTTCATCACAGTGGCGGAAATGGGCTTCCATATGTACCTGTAACGTTTAGAAATAAATATTTAATCACGGTGGTCCGACCTATCTGACATTTCTGCTGGCTTTATTGTATGTACTGTGTTGCTTTGCTAGTGTCAGTGGTTTGTTTTGTTTTGTGGGGATCAGCGGTGAAAACCTGGGGTGGAGTTTTGAGTTGTCTTTCTTTTATGTTTGTGAAACTGGATTGAACTGAACTGATTAGGAGTTGTGGGGAAAACAAAACGGACCCTTTACCGAGTGGATTGAACTCCGAGACTGTGAGAGGAATTACGCCTGGGACATACTGGTTGCGTGCGCAGCGCGTGTGCGTCGCGGAACCTCTTGCTTTTCATTTCGGCCCCCATGTTTACAGGTTAGAGTAGCCACACAACCCGCGTGAAACTCAAATTATAATTGCAGCGTCCACGAGTCCGCGAGGGTCCGCATGACATAAATCTCGTCATCAGAGGGTGTGCGCGTGGGCTCTGCAATTTGTTGTGCACCTGTCCGCGCGGTCACAACGTTATATTCCTGTAGACGGCGATCTACTGCGCAGGTGTGGTGCGCGTTCTCCGAGCGGACCCCAGAAGGTAGTATAAACACATCAACTACCCCTCCGTGGTGTCCGCAGCTGTACGTGTGCGCATCTGCCCGGGAGTATAAATGAAGCTTGAGATGCGCGTGGCTGCTGCATCGCTTCATCTAGAAATTCGAGGTCTCGCCTATTTTCACCGCGTGACCGCCGTTCTTAGCAGAAATAGACAGGGAACATGATAGAAAGATAGGGCTGCCAGTGGCAGAAGCGCCGCAGCAGACACACTTCCAGTGTGGACGCTACAAGCGTGAGAGATGCAGCTGTTCAGCGACGCACCCGCACTTGCTGAGGTTCACGCATCCAGTGTGTCCAAGGGGTTACACCCTCACACACACTGAAAAACCAGAACCCTTCTCCGCTCTGTATCGTTACCCGGCACATCCATACACAGCAAAACTGAACCACCCTTCAGTTGAGATAACATCTCAGCTCCCACTCCAGCATCCTCCATCAGCGGTGCCGGTGACACGGCGCAGCGCCGTTTGCGGACGTAGTAGCTAAGTCTGTCCGTGAAAAAATTAACGGATCAAATCAACGGATGACTTAGTTACAACAAGATTGAGCTAGTAAAGCAGCTTTGTGTTTATATGTGAGGTATTTATTCAGTTTGGGAAACGCCATGATTTCTAGAAAGCATTAGCCCAAGTTGGTCACTGGACTGCATCACTGAAGCACACCCTCTCTGTAATATTGTTAAATTAAGACTGTGATATTCTATCGTCATAAGCCGACACAACAAAGCTCAGAACAAATGAGCCTACAGGGCCATAAGTGAACATCAAAGAGCTCAACACCACAACGAAGTGCACAGACAAGTTTTTTAAGGATACTAGCCCATTCTGTGACAACTTTATGACAACAACCTCAATAGATAAGCATGGACACACTGACACTCATCACCATCTATATCAATCGATCAAGCACAACAATATGGCCAATGCACGGACCAGAACCACCAAGGCAGGATGATAAAATATGCTTTCACTCACCAGCATGGCGGTTTTTCCTCTGGGCAAACTTCACCACATTGAACCCGCGGTTAATTTTACCAGCAGTTTGAGTGATGACAGTACCACCGTGGCTGGTGGGCTCCGAGGCGCTTTAATTCCAGTTTCTCCGCCAAATAAAGGGTTTATGACGTGTGCTCAAGTATGAAATCCACTTTATTTTTTCCAAGTTAGCTGGTGTTAGCCAAGAAAGTCTCCCCTCTTTTGCCGACTGTAAATTCCAAGCCCGCGCTGTAGCCCCACTGCAGCATCATTTGAAATATTTCACCGTTTGAATGGCTATCGGTCAGACAGAGAGCTATCTGATTGGCTATCTATCAGACAGAGAGCCAATCAACTGTGAAATATTTCAAATGAGGCTGCGGTGGATCGGATAATTCGTCATTCATTTGTAATTCAAAAACTAAAAAACGGTAAATCTGTTATTTGTTTCAAAACAAAAAACAAAAAACGTTTTTGGTGTCAGAATCAAATAACGAAAAATATATCAAAACCGACCCGTTTTTGGTTTTGCCGATTCGTTTTATCGTTATTCCTTTTTCGATTGAGAATCGAACAGATCTGTGGACATCAAGATAGCGACTACTTTAGCCTACCCATGATCCTCAGCGACCGTTGCTATGGTGAAGACGCCAGCGACAGCCGCGCGTGTGTGTAAACGGGATGAAGACAAGGTTATAAAACTGAACTTTACATTTCACATCCCTCATTTAAGCCCTACATTTCATGAGCAGTTTCAGCACACACAGAATGGTAGTTTATGTTTCACCCTGGCTGTTTCCCACTTATTTTGCCTCAAAAAAGACTGTTTTCCGAGGAAAGGTACTTCCCATGTAATGGAGCAGAAATGAGTGGTTTTTTGGTGACAGCAGGTGGGGCTGTGGGTTAGGGTAAGGGTTAGTATCTGGATCTGTCATGTCTGGCCTTTTCCCACTTATAAACAAAAAAGCTTAAAGTCTGGGATTTCAAATTCACTTCATCCCTGGGGCGCGTAAAATCTGTTTTTTTTTTTCATTGAAAGAACATCATCAAACAGTTACAACTACGTGGTTTTATGATAGCAGCGTTCATAGCAACCACCATAGCAACGATAGAAAGCCTGCAAGAATCTCCGTAATAACTGACAAACTAAACATCATATACATTTATAATGATAATAATAATAATCTTTATCATAATATTAAAAATAATGAAATAAAGTAGTATTAAAATTAAACTGAAATTTAAAATCTGTTTACAGAATAGCATAGCTTTGAAATGGGCTATAAAAGTTGAAATGAAATATTGACTGTACAAAGGAAATATGGACTGTGCTATGGACAAAGAAACCAAGTGTATGAAATATATGAAAGTGACAAGAGAATAAATTAAACATAAATAATTAATAAATAAAATTAATAAATAATTACATTATGTAACAATGGAGGTTGAATAAAATGCACAATCTAAAGTCCAGCTTGATGAATATTACGAAAGTGAAAGTGTAGGGCTTAAATGAGAGATGTGAAACGTAAAGTTCAGTTTTATAACCCCGTCTTCATCCCGTTTACACACGTGCGCGCACGCGCTCACGTATGCACAATGCTGGAGTGCTTTATAGGATGCCATGACTCAATATTAATTGACGATGACTTTTTTTAAGAAAGATGATTTTATATTAAATATAAATCATGGCAATATATAATTAAATGAGAAACTTCACATTTTACAATCACAGGCTATAAAACACCTATTCTTAATAGAGATAGTGGCGTTTGGATGCAAGTTGCGGTGGACGGCGGCAATTTGAAATGGAATGAAGCCCACTGACGGCAGACAGCCCAAAACAGTAGTCAAACGCGCCACATCCTCCCACAACACCATGCTCTTGCCTAGCCTTCCACTATGAAATCCTGACAAAACTTTATTTCTCCGAATTGAAGGAGAAATAATTATGACTGATAGACTTAAGATAAACCTTTTGTATTGTTGAGTTACTAAGGACACACTGGTGTTATTGTGTTGAGAAATGTTAAAGATATCATTAAGAGAAAACCTTAACATGGTCACAGTGAAGAAAACACTTCCGGCCAGCGGGTATTCCGGTCAACCAATCGCAGAGTTTCAAATTCTGTTTACTGCACAGTTTATGTCTGATTGAATATATTATACATACACACATTATTTTCCTTACAGTTCAATGTACAGTACAGTACGTTGATCCCGATCATGAATAATAATCTGCGGTACTACATAATGTTATACTGTCTATATGTTAAGGCTGTCGCTGGCGTCTTCACCATAGCAACGGTCACTGAGGATCATGGATAGGCTAATGTAGCCGCTTCCGCTACCGTACAAAACTGGCAAAATACTTGATTTCTCAGAATTGAAGGTGAAATAAATAAAACGGATTTCCATAACCATATCAAGGAGACCTTCATGTTTTGTGTAGAGAAATGTGAAAGATATTAAAATCAACAGTGAGGAAAATACTCATATGTATCCTCTTCGGTCCGCCCACCGGACTGGTAAAATTAAAATAAAGAAATAAAAACAAGGATAATATCTTATTACTTAGTGCTATTGTCTGTCCCAAATGAGAAATGAAAAAGGAATTTGCAAAAACCAAAATTGCACGATCATTTGAATTTGGTTTACTGGATTTTCGTAGGGAAAAAGGAATAGATCACGTGATTTAGGAATAACGATAAAACAAATCGGTAAAAACCAAAACGGGCCGGGTTTGATTGATTTTTCGTTATTTGATTCTGACACAGAAAACGTTTTTTTTTGTTTTTTGTTTTGAAACAAATAACAGCTGAAAAGGCACTTCAGATGTCATGGAGCAGAAATTAATGGTTTTTCATCAGATCTGAGCCAGAATCATCCAAAATCACCCATTACATGAGCAGAGTCACGGCACACACAGCATATGCTTTTTTATGTGTTTCTTTCGATTTCAATGTTATTCAACACAAACTAGTCACTTTTCATCAGAATCGATGCAGACTCACCCAAAAAGCTATGCTGTACTGGCAGAGTCACGGCACACTCCGTACATGCATTTTCATGTGTTTCTGTCAATTTCAGTGTTACTGGGCCTAAACTAGTCACTTTTCATCAGAATCAATGCAGACTCGTCCAAAACGCTCTGTTGTAGTAGCGGAGTCACGGCACACACAGTATATGCAATTTCATATGTTTCTATCAATTTCAGTGTTATCAGACACAAACTAGTCACTTTTCATCATATTCGATCCAGACCCACACCTAATGCTTGGTTCTGCTAGCAGAGTGAAGACACATAGAGAATATGCATTTTCATGTGTTTCTATCAATTTCAGTGTTATCGCACAGAAACTAGTCACTTTTCATCAGAATCGATGCTGACTCATCCAAAACGCTCTGCTGTACTGGCAGAGTCACGGTACACACCGTACATGCATTTTCATGTGTTTCCATCAATTTCAGTGTTATTGGGCTCAAACTAGTCACTTTTCATCACATCCGATCCGGACTCACACCTAATGCTTGGTTCTGCTAGCAGAGTGAAGACACACAGAGAATATACATTTTCATGTGTTTCTATCAATTTCAGTGTTATTGGACACAAACTAGTCACTTTTCATCAGAATCGATGCAGACTCACACCGAATGTGGGATTCTGCTAGCAGAGTCACGGCACACACAGTATATGCATTTTCATGTGTTTCTATCAATTTCAGTGTTATTGGGCCCAAACTAGTCACTTTTCATGAGAATCGATGCAGACTCGTCCAAAACGCTCTGCTGTACTGGCAGAGTCAAGGCACACACCGTACATGCATTTTCATGTGTTTCTGTCAATTTCAGTGTTATTGGGCTTGGGCCCAATAACATGATGATGATGAAAAGTGTTATCGGACACAAACTAGTCACTTTTCATCATATTCGATCCAGACTCACACCTAATGCTTGGTTCTGCTAGCAGAGTGAAGACACAGAGAGAATATGCATTTTCATGTGTTTCTATCAATTTCAGTGTTATCGGACACAAACTAGTCACTTTTCATCATATTCGATCCAGACTCACACCTAATGCTTGGTTCTGCTAGCAGAGTGAAGACACAGAGAGAATAGTCATTTTCATGTGTTTCTATCAATTTCAGTGTTATCGGACAGAAACTAGTCACTTTTCATCATATTTGATCCAGACTCACACCGAATGCGTCATTCTGCTAGCAGAGTCACGGCACACACAGCATATGCTTTTTTATATGTTTCTGTCAATTTCAATGTTATTCCACTCAAACTTGTCACTTGTCAATTTTATGACCATATTCATCCCACAGAGCCTTTCCACTGTCATTAATAAAATATGAGTGGATTTTCATCACCTCTGAGTGAAAATCATCCAAAATCATTGATTCTATGGCAGGCAATCGGCAGGAATAGCAACAAGACTGAAAATCAGTTTTGCACGAGTAAGGGTAATGAGAAAAATACTACTGTTAAAATAATCAAAATTTAGGATTGTAAATCAATTAAAGACCATTTCATTCTATGATTCATTCTCATTTCGTCTTCCCCTATTAATGCTTTTCAGTTCATGAATTAGCTTGAAAATGACTTAACACCGCCATCTACAGGCGTTATGCCACTTAGTCATTATTATGAGATAGTAAGTCATTATTATGAGATTCTATACTAGAAATAAATATTTAATCACGTTGGTCCGACCTGTCTGACGTTTCTGCTGGCTTTATTGTATGTACTGTGTTGCTTTGCTAGTGTCTGTAGTTTGTTTTGTATAAATGAAGCCTGAGATGCGCGTGGCTGCTGCGTCGCTTCATCTAGAGATTCGAGGTCTCGCCTATTTTCGCCGCGTGACCGCGGTTCTCAGCAGAAATAGACAGGGGACATGATAGAAAGATAGGGCTGCCAGTGGCAGAAACGCCGCAGCAGACACGCTTCCAGTGTGGACGCTACAAGCCTGCGCGACGCAGCAGTTCAGCGATGCACAGGCACTGCTGAGGTTCACGCATCCAGTGTGTCCCAGGGGTTACACCCTCACACACACTGAAAAACCCGAACCCTTTTCCACTCTTTATCGTTACCCACCCATACACAGCAAAACTTAACCACCCTTCAGTTGAGATCATATCTCAGCTCCCACTCGGCATTCTCCATCAGCGGTGCCGGTGACACGGCGCAGCTAGCGTAAAAATATATGTGAAGTTTGCGGACGTAATAGCTCAGTCTGTCCGTGGAAATATTAACGGATTCAATCAACGATGTCTTAGTTACAACAAGATTGACCTAGCAAAGCAGTTTTGTGTTTATATGTGAGGTATTTATTCAGTCTGGGAAACGCCATGATTTCTAGAAAGCATTAGCCCAAGTTGGACGCTCGACTGCATAACTGAAGCACACCCTCTCTGTAATATTGTTTAATTAAGAATGTGATATTATATCGTCATAAGCCGACACAACAAAGCTCAGAACAAATAAGCCTACAGGGCCATAAGCGAACATCAAAGAGCTAAACACGACAACGAAGTGCATAGACATTTTTTTAAGGATACTAGCCCATTCTGTGACAACTTTATGACAACAACCTCAATCGATCAAGCACAACAATATGGCTAATGCACGGACCAGAACCACCAAGGCAGGATGATAAAAAATGCGTTCACTCACCAGCTGACGGCTCAGAAAAGGACAGCATGGCGGTTTTTCCTCTTGGCAAACTTCACCACGTTGAACCCGCGGTTAATTTTACCAGCAGTTTGAGTGATGACAGTATTCCGTGGCTGGTGGGCTCCGAGGCGCTTTATTTCCAGTTTCTCCTCCAAATAAAGGGTTTATGACGTGTGCTCAAGTATGAAATCCACTTTAATTTTTCCAAGTTAGCTGGTGTTAGCTAAGAAAGTCTTCCCTCGTTTGCCGACTGTAAATTCCAAGCCCGCGCTGTAGCACCGCTGCAGCATCATTTGAAATATTTCACCGTTTGAATGGCTATCTGTCAGACAGAGAGCTATCTGATTGGCTATCTATCAGACAGCGAGCCAATCAGCTGTGAAAGATTTCAAATGATGCTGCGGTGGGGCTACGGGTAGCAACCACCATAGCAACGATAGAAAGCCTGCAAGAATCTCCGTAATAACTGACAAACTAAACATCATATACATTTATAATGATAATAATAATAATCTCTATCATAATATTAAAAATAATGAAATGAAGTAGTATTAAAATTAAACTGAAATTCAAAATCTGTTTACAGAATATCATAGCTTTGAAATTGGCTATAAAGTTGAAATGAAATATTGACTGTACAAAGGAAATATGGACTGTGCTATGGGAAAAGAAACCAAGTGTATGAAATATATGAAAGTGACAAGAGAATAAATTAAACATAAATAATTAATAAATAAAATTGATAAATAATTACATTATATAAGAATGGAGGTTGAATAAAATGCACAATCTTAAGTCCAGTTTGATGAATATTACGGAAGTGAAAGTGTAGGGCTTAAATGAGGGATGTGAAACGTAAAGTTCGGTTTCATAACCCCGTCTTCATCCTGTTTACACGCAAGCACAATGCTGGAGTGCTTTATAGGATGCCATGACTCAATATTAATTGATTGATTAATTGATGACTTTTTAAAGAAAGATGATTTTATATTAAATATACTCAACCACATATTCATGGCAATATATAATTAAATGAGAAACTTCACTCAATCACAGGCTATGAAACACCTTTTCTTAACCGAGATAGTGGCGTGTGGATAAGCCTACAGGTTGTGGTGGACAGCAGCATTCGGTCAAGACTCACGCATTCGGTGTGAGTCTGGATCGATGTCTGGATATGATGAAAAGTGACTAGTTTGAGTGGAATAACAATGAAATTGATAAAAACATATAAAAAACCATATGCTGTGTGTGCCGTGACTCTGCCAGTGCAGGCTCATGAATTTTCATGTGTTGCTGTCAATTTCAGTGTTATTGGGCCCAAACTAGTCGCTTTTCATCAGAATCGATGCAGACTCACCCATAAGGCTTGGATGCACTGGCAGACTCACGGCACACACCGTACATGCATTTTCATGTGTTTCTATGAATTTCAATGTTATCGGACACAAACCAGTCAATTGTCATCAGAATCGATGCAGACTCACCCAAAACGCTCTGCTGTACTGGCAGAGTCACGGTACACACCGTACATGCATTTTCATGTGTTTCTGTCAATTTCAGTGTTATTGGGCCCGAACTAGTCACTTTTCATCATATTCGATCCAGACTCACACCTAATGCTTGGTTCTGCTAGCAGAGTGAAGGCACACACCGAATATGCATTTTCATGTGTTTCTGTCAATTTCAGTGTTATCGGGCCCAAACTAGTCACTTTTCATCATATTCGATCCAGACTCACACCTAATGCTCGGTTCTGCTAGCAGAGTGAAGACACACACCGAATATACATTTTCATGTGTTTCTGTCAATTTCAGTGTTATCGGACACAAACTAGTCACTTTTCATCATATTCGGTCAAGACTCAGACCTAATGCTTGGTTCTCCTAGCAGAGTGAAGACACACAGAGAATATGCATTTTCATGTGTTTCTATCAATTTCAGTGTTATTGGGCCCAAACTAGTCACTTTTCATCAGAATTGATGCAGACTCGTCCAAAACGCTCTGCTGTACTGGCAGAGTCAAGGCAAACACCGTACATGCATTTTCATGTGTTTCTATCAATTTCAGTGTTATCGGACAAAAACCTGTCACTTTTCATCAGAATCGATGCAGACTCAACCAAAACGCTCTGCTGTAATGGCAGAGTCACGGCACACACTGTACATGCATTTTCATGTGTTTCTGTCAATTTCAGTGTTATTGGGCCCGAACTAGTCACTTTTCATCATATTCGATCGAGACTCACACCTAATGCTTGGTTCTGCTAGCAGAGTGAAGACACACAGAGAATATGCATTTTCATGTGTTTCTATGAATTTCAGTGTTATCGGACACAAACTAGTCACTTTTCATCAGAATCGATGCAGACTCACACCTAATGCTCGGTTCTGCTAGCAGAGTGAAGACACACAGAGAATATGCATTTTCATGTGTTTCTATCAATTTCAGTGTTATCGGACACAAACTAGTCACTTTTCATCATATTCGATCCAGACTCACACCTAATGCTTGGTTATGCTAGCAGAGGAAGGCACACACAGTATATGCATTTTCATGTGTTTCTATCAATTTCAGTGTTATTGGGCCCAAACTAGTCACTTTTCATGAGAATGGATGCAGACTCGTCCAAAACGCTCTGCTGTACTGGCAGAGTCAAGGCACACACCGTACATGCATTTTCATGTGTTTCTGTCAATTTCAGTGTTATTGGGCCCGAACTAGTCACTTTTCATCATATTCGATCCAGACTCACACCTAATGCTTGGTTCTGCTAGCAGAGTGAAGACACAAACAGAATATGCATTTTCATGTGTTTCTATCAATTTCAGTGTTATCGGACACAAACTAGTCACTTTTCATCATATTCGATCCAGACTCACACCTAATGCTCGGTTCTGCTAGCAGAGTGAAGGCACACACCGAATATACATTTTCATGTGTTTCTGTCAATTTCAGTGTTATCGGGCCCAAACTAGTCACTTTTCATCATATTCGATCCAGACTCACACCTAATGCTTGGTTTTGCTAGCAGACGAAGGCACACACAGTATATGCATTTTCATGTGTTTCTATCAATTTCAGTGTTATCGGGCCCAAACTAGTCACTTTTCATGAGAATGGATGCAGACTCGTCCAAAACGCTCTGCTGTACTGGCAGAGTCAAGGCACACACCGTACATGCATTTTCATGTGTTTCTATCAATTTCAGTGTTATAGGACACAAACTAGTCACTTTTCATCATATTCGATCCAGACTCACACCTAATGCTCGGTTCTGCTAGCAGAGGAAGACACAGAGAGAATATGCATTTTCATGTGTTTCTATAAATTTCAGTGTTATCGGACACAAACTAGTCACTTTTCATCAGAATCAATGCAGACTCGTCCAAAACGCTCTGCTGTACTGGCAGAGTCAAGGCACACACCGTACATGCATTTTCATGTTTTTCTGTCAATTTCAGTGTTATTGGGCCCGAACTACTCACTTTTCATCAAAATCGATGCAGACTCACACCTAATGCTTGGTTCTGCTAGCAGAGTGAAGACACACAGAGAATATGCATTTTCATGTGTTTCTATCAATTTCAGTGTTATAGGACACAAACTAGTCACTTTTCATCATATTCGATCCAGACTCACACCTAATGCTTGGTTCTGCTAGCAGAGTGAAGACACACAGAGAATATGCATTTTCATGTGTTTCTATCAATTTCAGTGTTATAGGACACAAACTAGTCACGTTTCATTATATTCCATCCAGACTCACACCTAATGCTCGGTTCTGCTAGCAGAGTGAAGACACACAGAGAATATGCATTTTCATGTGTTTCTATCAATTTCAGTGTTATCGGACACAAACTAGTCACTTTTCATCACAATCGATGCAGACTCACAACTAATTCTCGGTTCTGCTAGCAGAGTGAAGACACACAGAGAGTATGCATTTTCATGTGTTTCTATCAATTTCAGTGTTATCGGACAGAAACTAGTCACTTTTCATCATATTCGATCCAGACTCACACCTAATGCTTGGTTCTGCTAGCAGAGGAAGGCACACACAGTATATGCATTTTCATGTGTTTCTATCAATTTCAGTGTTATTGGGCCCAAACTAGTCACTTTTCATGAGAATGGATGCAGACTCGTCCAAAACGCTCTTCTGTACTGGCAGAGTCAAGGCACACACCGTACATGCATTTTCATGTGTTTCTGTCAATTTCAGTGTTATTGGGCCCGAACTAGTCACTTTTCATCATATTCGATCCAGACTCACACCTAATGCTTGGTTCTGCTAGCAGAGTGAAGACACAAACAGAATATGCATTTTCATGTGTTTCTATCAATTTCAGTGTTATCGGACACAAACTAGTCACTTTTCATCATATTCGATCCAGACTCAGACCTAATGCTTGGTTCTGCTAGCAGAGGAAGGCACACACAGTATATGCATTTTCATGTGTTTCTATCAATTTCAGTGTTATCGGGCCCAAACTAGTCACTTTTCATGAGAATCGATGCAGACTCGTCCAAAACGCTCTGCTGTACTGGCAGAGTCACGGCAGACACCGTACATGCATTTTCATGTGTTTCTGTCAATTTCAGTGTTATCGGACAGAAACTAGTCACTTTTCATCATATTCGATCCAGACTCACACCTAATGCTTGGTTCTGCTAGCAGAGGAAGGCACACACAGTATATGCATTTTCATGTGTTTCTGTCAATTTCAGTGCTATTGGGCCCAAACTACTCACGTATCATCATATTCCATCCAGACTCACACCTAATGCTGGGTTCTGCTAGCAGAGTGAAGACACACAGAGAATATGCATTTTCATGTGTTTCTGTCAATTTCAGTGTTATCGGACACAAACTAGTCACTTTTCATCATATTCGATCCAGACTCACACCTAATGCTTGGTTATGCTAGCAGAGGAAGGCACACACAGTATATGCATTTTCATGTGTTTCTATCAATTTCAGTGTTATTGGGCCCAAACTAGTCACTTTTCATGAGAATGGATGCAGACTCGTCCAAAACGCTCTGCTGTACTGGCAGAGTCAAGGCACACACCATACATGCATTTTCATGTGTTTCTGTCAATTTCAGTGTTATTGGGCCCGAACGAGTCACTTTTCATCATATTCGATCCAGACTCACACCTAATGCTTGGTTCTGCTAGCAGAGTGAAGACACAAACAGAATATGCATTTTCATGTGTTTCTATCAATTTCAGTGTTATCGGACACAAACTAGTCACTTTTCATCATATTCGATCCAGACTCACACCTAATGCTTGGTTCTGCTAGCAGAGGAAGGCACACACAGTATATGCATTTTCATGTGTTTCTATCAATTTCAGTGTTATCGGGCCCAAACTAGTCACTTTTCATGAGAATGGATGCAGACTCGTCCAAAACGCTCTGCTGTACTGGCAGAGTCATGGCAGACACCGTACATGCATTTTCATGTGTTTCTGTCAATTTCAGTGTTATCGGACAGAAACTAGTCACTTTTCATCATATTCGATCCAGACTCACACCTAATGCTTGGTTCTGCTAGCAGAGGAAGGCACACACAGTATATGCATTTTCATGTGTTTCTGTCAATTTCAGAGTTATTGGGCCCAAACTACTCACGTATCATCATATTCCATCCAGACTCACACCTAATGCTCGGTTCTGCTAGCAGAGTGAAGACAAACAGAGAATATGCATTTTCATGTGTTTCTATCAATTTCAGTGTTATCGGACACAAACTAGTCACTTTTCATCATATTCGATCCAGACTCACACCTAATGCTTGGTTATGCTAGCAGAGGAAGGCACACACAGTATATGCATTTTCATGTGTTTCTATCAATTTCAGTGTTATTGGGCCCAAACTAGTCACTTTTCATGAGAATGGATGCAGACTCGTCCAAAACGCTCTGCTGTACTGGCAGAGTCAAGGCACACACCGTACATGCATTTTCATGTGTTTCTGTCAATTTCAGTGTTATTGGGCCCGAACTAGTCACTTTTAATCATATTCGATCCAGACTCACACCTAATGCTTGGTTCTGCTAGCAGAGTGAAGACACAAACAGAATATGCATTTTCATGTGTTTCTATAAATTTCAGTGTTATCGGACACAAACTAGTCACTTTTCATCATATTCGATCCAGACTCACACCTAATGCTCGGTTCTGCTAGCAGAGTGAAGGCACACACCGAATATACATTTTCATGTGTTTCTGTCAATTTCAGTGTTATCGGGCCCAAATTAGTCACTTTTCATCATATTCGATCCAGACTCACACCTAATACTTGGTTCTGCTAGCAGACGAAGGCACACACAGTATATGCATTTTCATGTGTTTCTATCAATTTCAGTGTTATCGGGCCCAAACTAGTCACTTTTCATGAGAATGGATGCAGACTCGTCCAAAACGCTCTGCTGTACTGGCAGAGTCAAGGCACACACCGTACATGCATTTTCATGTGTTTCTATCAATTTCAGTGTTATAGGACACAAACTAGTCACTTTTCATCATATTCGATCCAGACTCACACCTAATGCTCGGTTCTGCTAGCAGAGGAAGACACAGAGAGAATATGCATTTTCATGTGTTTCTATAAATTTCAGTGTTATCGGACACAAACTAGTCACTTTTCATCAAAATCGATGCAGACACACACCTAATGCTTGGTTCTGCTAGCAGAGTGAAGACACACAGAGAATATGCATTTTCATGTGTTTCTATCAATTTGAGTGTTATCGGGCCCAAACTAGTCACTTTTCATGAGAATCGATGCAGACTCGTCCAAAACGCTCTGCTGTACTGGCAGAGTCAAGGCACACACCGTACATGCATTTTCATGTTTTTCTGTCAATTTCAGTGTTATTGGGCCCGAACTAGTCACTTTTCATCACAATCGATGCAGACTCACACCTAATGCTTGGTTCTGCTAGCAGAGTGAAGACACAAACAGAATATGCATTTTCATGTGTTTCTATCAATTTCAGTGTTATCGGACACAAACTAGTCACTTTTCATCATATTCGATCCAAACTCACACCTAATGCTCGGTTCTGCTAGCAGAGTGAAGGCACACACCGAATATACATTTTCATGTGTTTCTGTCAATTTCAGTGTTATCGGGCCCAAACTAGTCACTTTTCATCATATTAGATCCAGACTCACACCTAATGCTTGGTTCTGCTAGCAGAGGAAGGCACACACAGTATATGCATTTTCATGTGTTTCTATCAATTTCAGTGTTATCGGGCACAAACTAGTCACTTTTCATGAGAATCGATGCAGACTCGTCCAAAACGCTCTGCTGTACTGGCAGAGTCACGGCAGACACCGTACACGCATTTTCATGTGTTTCTGTCAATTTCAGTGTTATCGGACACAAACTAGTCACTTTTCATCATTTTCGATCCAGACTCACACCTAATGCTCGGTTCTGCTAGCAGAGTGAAGACACACAGAGAATATGCATTTTCATGTGTTTCTATCAATTTCAGTGTTATAGGACACAAACTAGTCACTTTTCATCATATTCGATCCAGACTCACACCTAATGCTCGGTTCTGCTAGCAGAGTGAAGACACACAGAGAATATGCATTTTCATGTGTTTCTATCAATTTCAGTGTTATCGGACAGAAACTAGTCACTTTTCATCATATTCGATTCAGACTCACACCTAATGCTCGGTTCTGCTAGCAGAGTGAAGGCACACACAGAATATGCATTTTCATGTGTTTCTGTCAATTTCAGTGTTATTGGGCCCAAACTAGTCACTTTTCATCAGAATCGATGAAGACTCAACCAAAACGCTCTGCTGTACTGGCAGAGTCAAGGCACACACCGTACATGCATTTTCTTGTGTTTCTGTCAATTTCAGTGTGATTGGGCCCAAACTAGTCACTTTTCATCATATTCGATCCAGACTCACACCTAATGCTTGGTTCTGCTAGCAGAGTGAAGACACACAGAGAATATGCATTTTCATGTGTTTCTATCAATTTCAGTGTTATCGGACAGAAACTAGTCACTTTTCATCATATTCGATCCAGACTCACACCTAATGCTTGGTTCTGCTAGCAGAGGAAGGCACACACAGTATATGCATTTTCATGTGTTTCTGTCAATTTCAGTGTTATTGGGCCCAAACTACTCACGTTTCATCATATTCGATCCAGACTCACACCTAATGCTCGGTTCTGCTAGCAGAGTGAAGACACACAGAGAATATGCATTTTCATGTGTTTCTATCAATTTCAGTGTTATCGGACACAAACTAGTCACTTTTCATCACAATCGATGCAGACTCACACCTAATGCTCGGTTCTGCTAGCAGAGTGAAGACACACAGAGAATATGCATTTTCATGTGTTTCTATCAATTTCAGTGTTATTGGGCCCAAACTAGTCACTTTTCAACATATTCGATCCAGACTCACACCTAATGCTCGGTTCTGCTAGCAGAGTGAAGGCACAAACCGAATATACATTTTCATGTGTTTCTGTCAATTTCAGTGTTATCGGGCCCAAACTAGTCACTTTTCATCATATTTGATCCAGAATCACACCTAATGCTTGGTTCTGCTAGCAGAGGAAGGCACACACAGTATATGCATTTTCATGTGTTTCTATCAATTTCAGTGTTATCGGGCACAAACTAGTCACTTTTCATGAGAATCGATGCAGACTCGTCCAAAACGCTCTGCTGTACTGGCAGAGTCACGGCAGACACCGTACACGCATTTTCATGTGTTTCTGTCAATTTCAGTGTTATCGGACACAAACTAGTCACTTTTCATCATATTCGATCCAGACTCACACCTAATGCTCGGTTCTGCTAGCAGAGTGAAGACACACAGAGAATATGCATTTTCATGTGTTTCTATCAATTTCAGTGTTATCGGACAGAAACTAGTCACTTTTCATCATATTCGATCCAGACTCACACCTAATGCTTGGTTCTGCTAGCAGAGGAAGGCACACACAGTATATGCATTTTCATGTGTTTCTGTCAATTTCAGTGTTATTGGGCCCAAACTACTCACGTTTCATCATATTCGATCCAGACTCACACCTAATGCTCGGTTCTGCTAGCAGAGTGAAGACACACAGAGAATATGCATTTTCATGTGTTTCTATCAATTTCAGTGTTATCGGACACAAACTAGTCACTTTTCATCATATTCGATCCAGACTCACACCTAATGCTTGGTTCTGCTAGCAGAGTGAAGACACACAGAGAATATGCATTTTCATGTGTTTCTATGAATTTCAGTGTTATCGGACACAAACTAGTCACTTTTCATCATATTCGATCCAGACTCACACCTAATTCTTGGTTATGCTAGCAGAGGAAGGCACACACAGTATATGCATTTTCATGTGTTTCTATCAATTTCAGTGTTATTGGGCCCAAACTAGTCACTTTTCATGAGAATCGATGCAGACTCGTCCAAAACGCTCTGCTGTACTGGCAGAGTCAAGGCACACACCGTACATGCATTTTCATGTGTTTCTGTCAATTTCAGTGTTATTGGGCCCGAACTAGTCACTTTTCATGATATTCGATCCAGACTCACACCTAATGCTTGGTTCTGCAAGCACAGTGAAGACACAAACAGAATATGCATTTTCATGTGTTTCTATCAATTTCAGTGTTATCGGACACAAACTAGTCACTTTTCATCATATTCGATCCAGACTCACAACTAATGCTCGGTTTTGCTAGCAGAGTGAAGGCACACACCGAATATACATTTTCATGTGTTTCTGTCAATTTCAGTGTTATCGGGCCCAAACTAGTCACTTTTCATCATATTCGATCCAGACTCACACCTAATGCTTGGTTCTGCTAGCAGAGTGAAGACACACAGAGAATATGCATTTTCATGTGTTTCTATGAATTTCAGTGTTATCGGACACAAACTAGTCACTTTTCATCATATTCGATCCAGACTCACACCTAATTCTTGGTTATGCTAGCAGAGGAAGGCACACACAGTATATGCATTTTCATGTGTTTCTATCAATTTCAGTGTTATTGGGCCCAAACTAGTCACTTTTCATGAGAATCGATGCAGACTCGTCCAAAACGCTCTGCTGTACTGGCAGAGTCAAGGCACACACCGTACATGCATTTTCATGTGTTTCTGTCAATTTCAGTGTTATTGGGCCCGAACTAGTCACTTTTCATGATATTCGATCCAGACTCACACCTAATGCTTGGTTCTGCAAGCACAGTGAAGACACAAACAGAATATGCATTTTCATGTGTTTCTATCAATTTCAGTGTTATCGGACACAAACTAGTCACTTTTCATCATATTCGATCCAGACTCACAACTAATGCTCGGTTTTGCTAGCAGAGTGAAGGCACACACCGAATATACATTTTCATGTGTTTCTGTCAATTTCAGTGTTATCGGGCCCAAACTAGTCACTTTTCATCATATTCGATCCAGACTCACACCTAATGCTTGGTTCTGCTAGCAGAGGAAGGCACACACAGTATATGCATTTTCATGTGTTTCTATCAATTTCAGTGTTATCGGGCCCCAACTAGTCACTTTTCATGAGAATCGATGCAGACTCGTCCAAAACGCTCTGCTGTACTGGCAGAGTCACGGCAGAAACCGTACATGCATTTTCATGTGTTTCTGTCAATTTCAGTGTTATCGGACACAAACTAGTCACTTTTCATCATATTCGATCCAGACTCACACCTAATGCTCGGTTCTGCTAGCAGAGGAAGACACAGAGAGAATATGCATTTTCATGTGTTTCTATAAATTTCAGTGTTATCGGACACAAACTAGTCAATTTTCATCATATTCGATGCAGACTCACACCTAATGCTCGGTTCTGCTAGCAGAGTGAAGGCACACACCGAATATACATTTTCATGTGTTTCTGTCAATTTCAGTGTTATCGGGCCCAAACTAGTCACTTTTCATCATATTTGATCCAGACTCACACCTAATGCTTGGTTCTGCTTATCAGAGTGAAGACACACAGAGAATATGCATTTTCATGTGTTTCTATCAATTTCAGTGTTATCGGACACAAACTAGTCACTTTTCATCATATTCGATCCAGACTCACACCTAATGCTTGGTTCTGCTAGCAGAGTGAAGACACACACAGAATATGCATTTTCATGTGTTTCTATCAATTTCAGTGTTATAGGACACAAACTAGTCACTTTTCATCATATTCGATCCAGACTCACACCTAATGCTCGGTTCTGCTAGCAGAGTGAAGACACACACAGAATATGCATTTTCATGTGTTTCTATCAATTTCAGTGTTATTGGGCCCGAACTAGTCACTTTTCATCATATTCGATCCAGACTCACACCTAATGCTTGGTTCTGCTAGCAGAGTGAAGACACACAGAGAATATGCATTTTCATGTGTTTCTATCAATTTCAGTGTTATAGGACACAAACTAGTCACGTTTCATCATATTCCATCCAGACTCACACCTAATGCTTGGTTCTGCTAGCAGAGGAAGGCACACACAGTATATGCATTTTCATGTGTTTCTATCAATTTCAGTGTTATCGGGCCCCAACTAGTCACTTTTCATGAGAATCGATGCAGACTCGTCCAAAACGCTCTGCTGTACTGGCAGAGTCACGGCAGAAACCGTACATGCATTTTCATGTGTTTCTGTCAATTTCAGTGTTATCGGACACAAACTAGTCACTTTTCATCATATTCGATCCAGACTCACACCTAATGCTCGGTTCTGCTAGCAGAGGAAGACACAGAGAGAATATGCATTTTCATGTGTTTCTATAAATTTCAGTGTTATCGGACAGAAACTAGTCAATTTTCATCATATTCGATGCAGACTCACACCTAATGCTCGGTTCTGCTAGCAGAGTGAAGGCACACACCGAATATACATTTTCATGTGTTTCTGTCAATTTCAGTGTTATCGGGCCCAAACTAGTCACTTTTCATCATATTTGATCCAGACTCACACCTAATGCTTGGTTCTGCTTATCAGAGTGAAGACACACAGAGAATATGCATTTTCATGTGTTTCTATCAATTTCAGTGTTATCGGACACAAACTAGTCACTTTTCATCATATTCGATCCAGACTCACACCTAATGCTTGGTTCTGCTAGCAGAGTGAAGACACACACAGAATATGCATTTTCATGTGTTTCTATCAATTTCAGTGTTATAGGACACAAACTAGTCACTTTTCATCATATTCGATCCAGACTCACACCTAATGCTCGGTTCTGCTAGCAGAGTGAAGACACACACAGAATATGCATTTTCATGTGTTTCTATCAATTTCAGTGTTATTGGGCCCGAACTAGTCACTTTTCATCATATTCGATCCAGACTCACACCTAATGCTTGGTTCTGCTAGCAGAGTGAAGACACACAGAGAATATGCATTTTCATGTGTTTCTATCAATTTCAGTGTTATAGGACACAAACTAGTCACGTTTCATCATATTCCATCCAGACTCACACCGAATGCTCGGTTCTGCTAGCAGAGTGAAGACACACAGAGAATATGCATTTTCATGTGTTTCTATCAATTTCAGTGTTATCGGACAGAAACTAGTCACTTTTCATCACAATCGATGCAGACTCACAACTAATGCTCGGTTCTGCTTGCAGAGTGAAGACACACAGAGAGTATGCATTTTCATGTGTTTCTATCAATTTCAGTGTTATCGGACAGAAACTAGTCACTTTTCATCATATTCGATCCAGACTCACACCTAATGCTTGGTTCTGCTAGCAGAGGAAGGCACACACAATATATGCATTTTCATGTGTTTCTATCAATTTCAGTGTTATTGGGCCCAAACTAGTCACTTTTCATCAGAATCAATGCAGACTCGTCCAAAAGGCTCTGCTGTACTGGCAGAGTCAAGGCACACACCGTACATGCATTTTCATGTGTTTCTATCAATTTCAGTGTTATAGGACACAAACTAGTCACTTTTCATCATATTCGATCCAGACTCACACCTAATGCTCGGTTCTGCTAGCAGAGGAAGACACAGAGAGAATATGCATTTTCATGTGTTTCTATAAATTTCAGTGTTATCGGACACAAACTAGTCACTTTTCATGAAAATCGATGCAGACTCACACCTAATGCTCGGTTCTGCTAGCAGAGGAAGGCACACAGAGTATATGCATTTTCATGTGTTTCTGTCAATTTCAGTGTTATCGGACACAAACTAGTCACTTTTCATCATATTCGATCCAGACTCACACCTAATGCTCGGTTCTGCTAGCAGAGGAAGACACAGAGAGAATATGCATTTTCATGTGTTTCTATAAATTTCAGTGTTATCGGACACAAACTAGTCAATTTTCATCATATTCGATGCAGACTCACACCTAATGCTCGGTTCTGCTAGCAGAGTGAAGGCACACACCGAATATACATTTTCATGTGTTTCTGTCAATTTCAGTGTTATCGGGCCCAAACTAGTCACTTTTCATCATATTTGATCCAGACTCACACCTAATGCTTGGTTCTGCTTATCAGAGTGAAGACACACAGAGAATATGCATTTTCATGTGTTTCTATCAATTTCAGTGTTATCGGACACAAACTAGTCACTTTTCATCATATTCGATCCAGACTCACACCTAATGCTTGGTTCTGCTAGCAGAGTGAAGACACACACAGAATATGCATTTTCATGTGTTTCTATCAATTTCAGTGTTATAGGACACAAACTAGTCACTTTTCATCATATTCGATCCAGACTCACACCTAATGCTCGGTTCTGCTAGCAGAGTGAAGACACACACAGAATATGCATTTTCATGTGTTTCTATCAATTTCAGTGTTATTGGGCCCGAACTAGTCACTTTTCATCATATTCGATCCAGACTCACACCTAATGCTTGGTTCTGCTAGCAGAGTGAAGACACACAGAGAATATGCATTTTCATGTGTTTCTATCAATTTCAGTGTTATAGGACACAAACTAGTCACGTTTCATCATATTCCATCCAGACTCACACCGAATGCTCGGTTCTGCTAGCAGAGTGAAGACACACAGAGAATATGCATTTTCATGTGTTTCTATCAATTTCAGTGTTATCGGACAGAAACTAGTCACTTTTCATCACAATCGATGCAGACTCACAACTAATGCTCGGTTCTGCTTGCAGAGTGAAGACACACAGAGAGTATGCATTTTCATGTGTTTCTATCAATTTCAGTGTTATCGGACAGAAACTAGTCACTTTTCATCATATTCGATCCAGACTCACACCTAATGCTTGGTTCTGCTAGCAGAGGAAGGCACACACAATATATGCATTTTCATGTGTTTCTATCAATTTCAGTGTTATTGGGCCCAAACTAGTCAATTTTCATCAGAATCAATGCAGACTCGTCCAAAAGGCTCTGCTGTACTGGCAGAGTCAAGGCACACACCGTACATGCATTTTCATGTGTTTCTATCAATTTCAGTGTTATAGGACACAAACTAGTCACTTTTCATCATATTCGATCCAGACTCACACCTAATGCTCGGTTCTGCTAGCAGAGGAAGACACAGAGAGAATATGCATTTTCATGTGTTTCTATAAATTTCAGTGTTATCGGACACAAACTAGTCACTTTTCATGAAAATCGATGCAGACTCACACCTAATGCTCGGTTCTGCTAGCAGAGGAAGGCACACAGAGTATATGCATTTTCATGTGTTTCTGTCAATTTCAGTGTTATTGGGCTCAAACGACTCACGTTTCATCATATTCCATCCAGACTCACACCTAATGCTCGGTTCTGCTAGCAGAGTGAAGACACACAGAGAATATGCATTTTCATGTGTTTCTATCAATTTCAGTGTTATCGGACACAAACTAGTCACTTTTCATCACAATCGATGCAGACTCACACCTAATGCTCGGTTCTGCTAGCAGAGTGAAGACACACAGAGAATATGCATTTTCATGTGTTTCTATCAATTTCAGTGTTATCGGGCCCAAACTAGTCACTTTTCATCAGAATCGATGCAGACTCGTCCAAAACGCTCTGCTGTACTGGCAGAGTCAAGGCACACACCGTACATGCATTTTCATGTTTTTCTGTCAATTTCAGTGTTATTGGGCCCGAAATAGTCACTTTTCATCATATTCGATCCAGACTCACACCTAATGCTTGGTTCTGCTAGCAGAGTGAAGACACAAACAGAATATGAATTTTCATGTGTTTCTATCAATTTCAGTGTTATCGGACACAAACTAGTCACTTTTCATCATATTCGATCCAGACTCACACCTAATGCTCGGTTCTGCTAGCAGAGTGAAGGCACACACCGAATATACATTTTCATGTGTTTCTGTCAATTTCAGTGTTATCGGGCCCAAACTAGTCACTTTTCATCATATTTGATCCAGACTCACACCTAATAATTGGTTCTGCTAGCAGAGGAAGGCACACACAGTATATGCATTTTCATGTGTTTCTATCAATTTCAGTGTTATCGGGCACAAACTAGTCACTTTTCATGAGAATCGATGCAGACTCGTCCAAAACGCTCTGCTGTACTGGCAGAGTCACGGCAGACACAGTACACGCATTTTCATGTGTTTCTGTCAATTTCAGTGTTATCGGACACAAACTAGTCACTTTTCATCATATTCGATCCAGACTCACACCTAATGCTCGGTTCTGCTAGCAGAGTGAAGACACACAGAGAATATGCATTTTCATGTGTTTCTATCAATTTCAGTGTTATAGGACACAAACTAGTCACTTTTCATCATATTCGATCCAGACTCACACCTAATGCTCGGTTCTGCTAGCAGAGTGAAGACACACACAGAATATGCATTTTCATGTGTTTCTATCAATTTCAGTGTTATCGGACACAAACTAGTCACTTTTCATCATATTCGATCCAGACTCACACCTAATGCTTGGTTCTGCTAGCAGAGTGAAGACACACAGAGAATATGCATTTTCATGTGTTTCTATCAATTTGATTGTTATCGGACACAAACTAGTCACTTTTCATCACAATCGATCCAGACTCACACCTAATGCTCGGTTCTGCTAGCAGAGTGAAGACACACAGAGAATATGCATTTTCATGCGTTTCTATCAATTTCAGTGTTATCGGACACAAACTAGTCACTTTTCATCATATTCGATCCAGACTCACACCTAATGCTCGGTTCTGCTAGCAGAGTGAAGACACACAGAGAATATGCATTTTCATGTGTTTCTGTCAATTTCAGTGTTATTGGGCCCAAACTAGTCACTTTTCATCAGAATCGATGAAGACTCAACCAAAACGCTCTGCTGTACTGGTAGAGTCAAGGCACACACCGTACATGCATTTTCTTGTGTTTCTGTCAATTTCAGTGTGATTGGGCCCAAACTAGTCACT
The DNA here is from genome assembly GCF_963924715.1 of Thunnus thynnus. Lineage (NCBI taxonomy): Eukaryota > Metazoa > Chordata > Actinopteri > Scombriformes > Scombridae > Thunnus > Thunnus thynnus. The sequence goes on from NC_089517.1 coordinate 41,197,794, forward strand.
TTTCATCATATTCGATCCTGACTCACACCTAATGCTTGGTTCTGCTAGCAGAGTGAAGACACACAGAGAATATGCATTTTCATGTGTTTCTATCAATTTCAGTGTTATCGGACACAAACTAGTCACTTTTCATCATATTCGATCCAGACTCACACCTAATGCTTGGTTCTGCTAGCAGAGTGAAGACACACACAGAATATGCATTTTCATGTGTTTCTATCAATTTCAGTGTTATAGGGCACAAACTAGTCACTTTTCATCAGAATCAATGCAGACTCGTCCAAAACGCTCTGCTGTACTCGTAGAGTCAAGGCACAAACCGTACATGCATTTTCATGTGTTTCTGTCAATTTCAGTGTTATCGGACACAAACTAGTCACTTTTCATCATATTCGATCCAGACTCACACCTAATGCTCGGTTCTGCTAGCAGAGTGAAGACACACAGAGAATATGCATTTTCATGTGTTTCTATCAATTTCAGTGTTATAGGACACAAACTAGTCACTTTTCATCATATTCGATCCAGACTCACACCTAATGCTCTGTTCTGCTAGCAGAGTGAAGATACACACAGAATATGCATTTTCATGTGTTTCTATCAATTTCAGTGTTATCGGACATAAACTAGTCACTTTTCATCATATTCGATCCAGACTCACACCGAATGCTTGGTTCTGCTAGCAGAGTGAAGACACAAACAGAATATGCATTTTCATGTGTTTCTATCAATTTCAGTGTTATCGGACACAAACTAGTCACTTTTCATCATATTCGATCCAGACTCACACCTAATGCTCGGTTCTGCTAGCAGAGTGAAGGCACACACCAAATATACATTTTCATGTGTTTCTGTCAATTTCAGTGTTATCGGGCCCAAACTAGTCACTTTTCATCATATTTGATCCAGACTCACACCTAATAATTGGTTCTGCTAGCAGAGGAAGGCACACACAGAATATGCATTTTCATGTGTTTCTATCAATTTCAGTGTTATAGGACACAAACTAGTCACTTTTCATCATATTCGATCCAGACTCACACCTAATGCTCGGTTCTGCTAGCAGAGTGAAGACACACACAGAATATGCATTTTCATGTGTTTCTATCAATTTCAGTGTTATCGGACACAAACTAGTCACTTTTCATCATATTCGATCCAGACTCACACCTAATGCTCGGTTCTGCTAGCAGAGGAAGACACAGAGAGAATATGCATTTTCATGTGTTTCTATAAATTTCAGTGTTATCGGACACAAACTAGTCACTTTTCATGAAAATCGATGCAGACTCACACCTAATGCTCGGTTCTGCTAGCAGAGTGAAGACACACAGAGAATATGCATTTTCATGTGTTTCTGTCAATTTCAGTGTTATCGGACACAAACTAGTCACTTTTCATCATATTCGATCCAGACTCACACCTAATGCTTGGTTCTGCTAGCAGAGTGAAGACACACAGAGAATATGCATTTTCATGTGTTTCTATCAATTTGAGTGTTATCGGACACAAACTAGTCACTTTTCATCACAATCGATCCAGACTCACACCTAATGCTCGGTTCTGCTAGCAGAGTGAAGACACACAGAGAATATGCATTTTCATGCGTTTCTATCAATTTCAGTGTTATCGGACACAAACTAGTCACTTTTCATCATATTCGATCCAGACTCACACCTAATGCTCGGTTCTGCTAGCAGAGTGAAGACACACAGAGAATATGCATTTTCATGTGTTTCTGTCAATTTCAGTGTTATTGGGCCCAAACTAGTCACTTTTCATCAGAATCGATGAAGACTCAACCAAAACGCTCTGCTGTACTGGTAGAGTCAAGGCACACACCGTACATGCATTTTCTTGTGTTTCTGTCAATTTCAGTGTGATTGGGCCCAAACTAGTCACTTTTCATCATATTCGATCCAGACTCACACCTAATGCTTGGTTCTGCTAGCAGAGTGAAGACACACAGAGAATATGCATTTTCATGTGTTTCTATCAATTTCAGTGTTATCGGACACAAACTAGTCACTTTTCATCATATTCGATCCAGACTCACACCTAATGCTTGGTTCTGCTAGCAGAGTGAAGACACACACAGAATATGCATTTTCATGTGTTTCTATCAATTTCAGTGTTATAGGGCACAAACTAGTCACTTTTCATCAGAATCAATGCAGACTCGTCCAAAACGCTCTGCTGTACTCGAAGAGTCAAGGCACAAACCGTACATGCATTTTCATGTGTTTCTGTCAATTTCAGTGTTATCGGACACAAACTAGTCACTTTTCATCATATTCGATCCAGACTCACACCTAATGCTCGGTTCTGCTAGCAGAGTGAAGACACACAGAGAATATGCATTTTCATGTGTTTCTATCAATTTCAGTGTTATAGGACACAAACTAGTCACTTTTCATCATATTCGATCCAGACTCACACCTAATGCTCTGTTCTGCTAGCAGAGTGAAGATACACACAGAATATGCATTTTCATGTGTTTCTATCAATTTCAGTGTTATCGGACATAAACTAGTCACTTTTCATCATATTCGATCCAGACTCACACCTAATGCTTGGTTCTGCTAGCAGAGTGAAGACACAAACAGAATATGCATTTTCATGTGTTTCTATCAATTTCAGTGTTATCGGACACAAACTAGTCACTTTTCATCATATTCGATCCAGACTCACACCTAATGCTCGGTTCTGCTAGCAGAGTGAAGGCACACACCAAATATACATTTTCATGTGTTTCTGTCAATTTCAGTGTTATCGGGCCCAAACTAGTCACTTTTCATCATATTTGATCCAGACTCACACCTAATAATTGGTTCTGCTAGCAGAGGAAGGCACACACAGAATATGCATTTTCATGTGTTTCTATCAATTTCAGTGTTATAGGACACAAACTAGTCACTTTTCATCATATTCGATCCAGACTCACACCTAATGCTCGGTTCTGCTAGCAGAGTGAAGACACACACAGAATATGCATTTTCATGTGTTTCTATCAATTTCAGTGTTATCGGACACAAACTAGTCACTTTTCATCATATTCGATCCAGACTCACACCTAATGCTTGGTTCTGCTAGCAGAGTGAAGACACACAGAGAATATGCATTTTCATGTGTTTCTATGAATTTCAGTGTTATTGGGCCCAAACTAGTCACTTTTCATCAGAATCGATGAAGACTCAACCAAAACGCTCTGCTGTACTGGCAGAGTCAAGGCACACACCGTACATGCATTTTCTTGTGTTTCTGTCAATTTCAGTGAGATTGGGCCCAAACTAGTCACTTTTCATCATATTCGATCCAGACTCACACCTAATGCTTGGTTCTGCTAGCAGAGTGAAGACCCACAGAGAATATGCATTTTCATGTGTTTCTATCAATTTCAGTGTTATCGGACACAAACTAGTCACTTTTCATAAGAATCAATGCAGACTCGTCCAAAACGCTCTGCTGTACTGGCAGAGTCAAGGCACAAACCGTACATGCATTTTCATGTGTTTCTGTCAATTTCAGTGTTATCGGACACAAACTAGTCACTTTTCATCATATTCGATCCAGACTCACACCTAATGCTCGGTTCTGCTAGCAGAGTGAAGACACACAGAGAATATGCATTTTCATGTGTTTCTATCAATTTCAGTGTTATAGGACACAAACTAGTCACTTTTCATCATATTCGATCCAGACTCACACCTAATGCTCGGTTCTGCTAGCAGAGTGAAGATACACACAGAATATGCATTTTCATGTGTTTCTATCAATTTCAGTGTTATCGGACACAAACTAGTCACTTTTCATCATATTCGATCCAGACTCACACCTAATGCTTGGTTCTGCTAGCAGAGTGAAGACACAAACAGAATATGCATTTTCATGTGTTTCTATCAATTTCAGTGTTATCGGACACAAACTAGTCACTTTTCATCATATTCGATCCAGACTCACACCTAATGCTCGGTTCTGCTAGCAGAGTGAAGGCACACACCAAATATACATTTTCATGTGTGTCTGTCAATTTCAGTGTTATCGGGCCCAAACTAGTCACTTTTCATCATATTTGATCCAGACTCACACCTAATAATTGGTTCTGCTAGCAGAGGAAGGCACACACAGTATATGCATTTTCATGTGTTTCTATCAATTTCAGTGTTATCGGGCACAAACTAGTCACTTTTCATGAGAATCGATGCAGACTCGTCCAAAACGCTCTGCTGTACTGGCAGAGTCACGGCAGACACCGTACATGCATTTTCATGTGTTTCTGTCAATTTCAGTGTTATCGGACACAAACTAGTCACTTTTCATCATATTCGATCCAGAATCACACCTAATGCTTGGTTCTGCTAGCAGAGTGAAGACAAAGAAAGAATATGCATTTTCATGTGTTTCTATGAATTTCAGTGTTATTGGACACAAACTAGTCACTTTTCATCATAATCGATGCAGACTCACACCTAATCCTCGGTTCTGCTAGCAGAGTGAAGACACACAGAGAATATGCATTTTCATGTGTTTCTATCAATTTCAGTGTTATCGGACACAAACTAGTCACTTTTCATCATATTCGATCCAGACTCACACCTAAATCTTGGTTATGCTAGCAGAGGAAGGCACACACAGTATATGCATTTTCATGTGTTTCTATCAATTTCAGTGTTATCGGACACAAACTAGTCATGTTTCATCATATTCCATCTAGACTCACACCTAATGCTCGGTTCTGCTAGCAGAGTGAAGACACACAGAGAATATGCATTTTCATGTGTTTCTATCAATTTCAGTGTTATCGGACACAAACTAGTCACTTTTCATCACAATCGATGCAGACTCACAACTAATGCTCGGTTCTGCTTGCAGAGTGAAGACACACAGAGAATATGCATTTTCATGTGTTTCTATTAATTTCAGTGTTATAGGACACAAACTAGTCACTTTTCATCATATTCGATCCAGACTCACACCTAATGCTCGGTTCTGCTAGCAGAGTGAAGACACACACAGAATATGCATTTTCACGTGTTTCTATCAATTTCAGTGTTATCGGACACAAACTAGTCACTTTTCATTATATTCGATCCAGACTCACACCTAATGCTTGGTTTTGCTAGCAGAGTGAAGACACAGAGAGAATATGCATTTTCATGTGTTTCTATCAATTTCAGTGTTATCGGACACAAACTAGTCACTTTTCATCACAATCGATCCAGACTCACACCTAATGCTCGGTTCTGCTAGCAGAGTGAAGACACACAGAGAATATGCATTTTCATGTGTTTCTATCAATTTCAGTGTTATCGGACACAAACTAGTCACTTTTCATCATATTCGATCCAAACTCACACCTAATGCTCGGTTCTGCTAGCAGAGTGAAGACACACAGAGAATTTGCATTTTCATGTGTTTCTATCAATTTCAGTGTTATCGGACACAAACTAGTCACTTTTCATGATATTCGATTCAGACTCACACCTAATGCTTGGTTCTGCTAGCAGAGTGAAGGCACACACAGAATATGCATTTTCATGTGTTTCTGTCAATTTCAGTGTTATTGGGCCCAAACTAGTCACTTTTCATCAGAATCGATGAAGACTCAACCAAAACGCTCTGCTGTACTGGCAGAGTCAAGGCACACACTGTACATGCATTTTCTTGTGTTTCTGTCAATTTCAGTGTGATTGGGCCCAAACTAGTCACTTTTCATCATATTCGATCCAGACTCACACCTAATGCTTGGTTCTGCTAGCAGAGTGAAGACACACACAGAATATGCATTTTCATGTGTTTCTATCAATTTCAGTGTTATCGGACACAAACTAGTCACTTTTCATCATATTCGATCCAGACTCACACCTAATGTTTGGTTCTGCTAGCAGAGTGAAGACACACACAGAATATGCATTTTCATGTGTTTCTATCAATTTCAGTGTTATAGGACACAAACTAGTCACTTTTCATCATATTCGATCCAGACTCACACCTAATACTCGGTTCTGCTAGCAGAGTGAAGACACACACAGAATATGCATTTTCATGTGTTTCTATCAATTTCAGTGTTATCGGACACAAACTAGTCACTTTTCATCATATTCGATCCAGACTCACACCTAATGCTTGGTTCTGCTAGCAGAGTGAAGACACACAGAGAATATGCATTTTCATGTGTTTCTATGAATTTCAGTGTTATCGGACACAAACTAGTCACTTTTCATCACAATCGATGCAGACTCACACCTAATGCTCGGTTCTGCTAGCAGAGTGAAGACACACAGAGAATATGCATTTTCATGTGTTTCTATCAATTTCAGTGTTATCGGACACAAACTAGTCACTTTTCATCATATTCCATCCAGACTCACACCTAAATCTTGGTTATGCTAGCAGAGGAAGGCACACACAGTATATGCATTTTCATGTGTTTCTATCAATTTCAGTGTTATAGGACACAAACTAGTCATGTTTCATCATATTCCATCCAGACTCACACCTAATGCTCGGTTCTGCTAGCAGAGTGAAGACACACAGAGAATATGCATTTTCATGTGTTTCTATCAATTTCAGTGTTATCGGACAGAAACTAGTCACTTTTCATCATATTCGATCCAGACTCACACCTAATGCTCGGTTCTGCTAGCAGAGTGAAGGCACACACAGTATATGCATTTTCATGTGTTTCTGTCAATTTCAGTGTTATTGGGCCCAAACTAGTCACTTTTCATCAGAATCAATGCAGACTCGTCCAAAACGCTCTGCTGTACTGGCAGAGTCAAGGCACACACCGTACATGCATTTTCATGTGTTTCTATCAATTTCAGTGTTATAGGACACAAACTAGTCACTTTTCATCATATTCGATCCAGACTCACACCTAATGCTCGGTTCTGCTAGCAGAGGAAGACACGGAGAGAATATGCATTTTCATGTGTTTCTATAAATTTCAGTGTTATAGGACACAAACTAGTCACTTTTCATCAAAATCGATGCAGACTCACACCTAATGCTCGGTTCTGCTAGCAGAGTGAAGACACACAGAGACTATGCATTTTCATGTGTTTCTGTCAATTTCAGTGTTATCGGACAGAAACTAGTCACTTTTCATCATATTCGATCCAGACTCACAACTTATGCTTGGTTCTGCTAGCAGAGGAAGGCACACACAGTATATGCATTTTCATGTGTTTCTGTCAATTTCAGTGTTATTGGGCCCAAACTACTCACGTTTCATCATATTCCATCCAGACTCACACCTAATGCTCGGTTCTGCTAGCAGAGTGAAGACACACAGAGAATATGCATTTTCATGTGTTTCTATCAATTTCAGTGTTATCGGACAGAAACTAGTCACTTTTCATCATATTCGATCCAGACTCACACCTAATGCTTGGTTCTGCTAGCAGAGGAAGGCACACACAATATATGCATTTTCATGTGTTTCTATCAATTTCAGTGTTATTGGGCCCAAACTAGTCACTTTTCATCAGAATCAATGCAGACTCGTCCAAAACGCTCTGCTGTACTGGCAGAGTCAAGGCACACACCGTACATGCATTTTCATGTGTTTCTATCAATTTCAGTGTTATAGGACACAAACTAGTCACTTTTCATCATATTCGATCCAGACTCACACTTAATGCTCGGTTCTGCTAGCAGAGGAAGACACACAGAGAATATGCATTTTCATGTGTTTCTATAAATTTCAGTGTTATCGGACACAAACTAGTCACTTTTCATCAAAATCGATGCAGACTCACACCTAATGCTTGGTTCTGCTAGCAGAGTGAAGACACACAGAGAATATGCATTTTCATGTGTTTCTATCAATTTCAGTGTTATAGGACACAAACTAGTCACTTTTCATCATATTCGATCCAGACTCACACCTAATGCTTGGTTCTGCTAGCAGAGTGAAGACACACAGAGAATATGCATTTTCATGTGTTTCTATCAATTTCAGTGTTATAGGACACAAACTAGTCACGTTTCATCATATTCCATCCAGACTCACACCTAATGCTCGGTTCTGCTAGCAGAGTGAAGACACACAGAGAATATGCATTTTCATGTGTTTCTATCAATTTCAGTGTTATCGGACACAAACTAGTCACTTTTCATCACAATCGATGCAGACTCACAACTAATGCTCGGTTCTGCTAGTAGAGGAAGGCACACACAGTATATGCATTTTCATGTGTTTCTGTCAATTTCAGTGTTATTGGGCCCAAACTACTCACGTTTCATAATATTCCATCCAGACTCACACCTAATGCTCGGTTCTGCTAGCAGAGTGAAGACACACAGAGAATATGTATTTTCATGTGTTTCTATCAATTTCAGTGTTATCGGACACAAACTAGTCACTTTTCATCACAATCGATGCAGACTCACAACTAATGCTCGGTTCTGCTAGCAGAGTGAAGACACACAGAGAGTATGCATTTTCATGTGTTTCTATCAATTTCAGTGTTATCGGACAGAAACTAGTCACTTTTCATCATATTCGATCCAGACTCACACCTAATGCTTGGTTCTGCTAGCAGAGGAACGCACACACAATATATGCATTTTCATGTGTTTCTATCAATTTCAGTGTTATTGGGCCCAAACAAGTCACTTTTCATCAGAATCAATGCAGACTCGTCCAAAACGCTCTGCTGTACTGGCAGAGTCAAGGCACACACCGTACATGCATTTTCATGTGTTTCTATCAATTTCAGTGTTATAGGACACAAACTAGTCACTTTTCATCATATTAAATCCAGACTCACACCTAATGATCGGTTCTGCTAGCAGAGGAAGACACAGAGAGAATATGCATTTTCATGTGTTTCTATAAATTTCAGTGTTATCGGACACAAACTAGTCACTTTTCATCAAAATCGATGCAGACTCACACCTAATGCTCGGTTCTGCTAGCAGAGTGAAGACACACAGAGAATATGCATTTTCATGTGTTTCTATCAATTTCAGTGTTATAGGACACAAACTAGTCACTTTTTATCACAATCGATGCAGACTCACAACTAATGCTCGGTTCTGCTAGCAGAGTGAAGAAACACAGAGAATATGCATTTTCATGTCTTTCTATCAATTTCAGTGTTATCGGACACAAACTAGTCACTTTTCATCACAATCGATGCAGACTCACACCTAATGCTCGGTTCTGCTAGCAGAGTGAAGACCCACAGAGAATATGCATTTTCATGTGTTTCTATCAATTTCAGTGTTATCGGACACAAACTAGTCACTTTTCATCATATTCGATCCAGACTCACACCTAATTCTTGGTTATGCTAGCAGAGGAAGGCACACACAGTATATGCATTTTCATGTGTTTCTATCAATTTCAGTGTTATAGGACACAAACTAGTCATGTTTCATCATATTCCATCCAGACTCACACCTAATGCTCGGTTCTGCTAGCAGAGTGAAGACACACAGAGACTATGCATTTTCATGTGTTTCTGTCAATTTCAGTGTTATCGGACAGAAACTAGTCACTTTTCATCATATTCGATCCAGACTCACAACTTATGCTTGGTTCTGCTAGCAGAGGAAGGCACACACAGTATATGCATTTTCATGTGTTTCTGTCAATTTCAGTGTTATTGGGCCCAAACTACTCACGTTTCATCATATTCCATCCAGACTCACACCTAATGCTCGGTTCTGCTAGCAGAGTGAAGACACACAGAGAATATGCATTTTCATGTGTTTCTATCAATTTCAGTGTTATCGGACAGAAACTAGTCACTTTTCATCATATTCGATCCAGACTCACACCTAATGCTTGGTTCTGCTAGCAGAGGAAGGCACACACAATATATGCATTTTCATGTGTTTCTATCAATTTCAGTGTTATTGGGCCCAAACTAGTCACTTTTCATCAGAATCAATGCAGACTCGTCCAAAACGCTCTGCTGTACTGGCAGAGTCAAGGCACACACCGTACATGCATTTTCATGTGTTTCTATCAATTTCAGTGTTATAGGACACAAACTAGTCACTTTTCATCATATTCGATCCAGACTCACACTTAATGCTCGGTTCTGCTAGCAGAGGAAGACACACAGAGAATATGCATTTTCATGTGTTTCTATAAATTTCAGTGTTATCGGACACAAACTAGTCACTTTTCATCAAAATCGATGCAGACTCACACCTAATGCTTGGTTCTGCTAGCAGAGTGAAGACACACAGAGAATATGCATTTTCATGTGTTTCTATCAATTTCAGTGTTATAGGACACAAACTAGTCACTTTTCATCATATTCGATCCAGACTCACACCTAATGCTTGGTTCTGCTAGCAGAGTGAAGACACACAGAGAATATGCATTTTCATGTGTTTCTATCAATTTCAGTGTTATAGGACACAAACTAGTCACGTTTCATCATATTCCATCCAGACTCACACCTAATGCTCGGTTCTGCTAGCAGAGTGAAGACACACAGAGAATATGCATTTTCATGTGTTTCTATCAATTTCAGTGTTATCGGACACAAACTAGTCACTTTTCATCACAATCGATGCAGACTCACAACTAATGCTCGGTTCTGCTAGTAGAGGAAGGCACACACAGTATATGCATTTTCATGTGTTCCTGTCAATTTCAGTGTTATTGGGCCCAAACTACTCACGTTTCATAATATTCCATCCAGACTCACACCTAATGCTCGGTTCTGCTAGCAGAGTGAAGACACACAGAGAATATGCATTTTCATGTGTTTCTATCAATTTCAGTGTTATCGGACACAAACTAGTCACTTTTCATCACAATCGATGCAGACTCACAACTAATGCTCGGTTCTGCTAGCAGAGTGAAGACACACAGAGAGTATGCATTTTCATGTGTTTCTATCAATTTCAGTGTTATCGGACAGAAACTAGTCACTTTTCATCATATTCGATCCAGACTCACACCTAATGCTTGGTTCTGCTAGCAGAGGAACGCACACACAATATATGCATTTTCATGTGTTTCTATCAATTTCAGTGTTATTGGGCCCAAACAAGTCACTTTTCATCAGAATCAATGCAGACTCGTCCAAAACGCTCTGCTGTACTGGCAGAGTCAAGGCACACACCGTACATGCATTTTCATGTGTTTCTATCAATTTCAGTGTTATAGGACACAAACTAGTCACTTTTCATCATGTTAAATCCAGACTCACACCTAATGATCGGTTCTGCTAGCAGAGGAAGACACAGAGAGAATATGCATTTTCATGTGTTTCTATAAATTTCAGTGTTATCGGACACAAACTAGTCACTTTTCATCAAAATCGATGCAGACTCACACCTAATGCTCGGTTCTGCTAGCAGAGTGAAGACACACAGAGAATATGCATTTTCATGTGTTTCTATCAATTTCAGTGTTATAGGACACAAACTAGTCACTTTTTATCACAATCGATGCAGACTCACAACTAATGCTCGGTTCTGCTAGCAGAGTGAAGAAACACAGAGAATATGCATTTTCATGTCTTTCTATCAATTTCAGTGTTATCGGACACAAACTAGTCACTTTTCATCACAATCGATGCAGACTCACACCTAATGCTCGGTTCTGCTAGCAGAGTGAAGACCCACAGAGAATATGCATTTTCATGTGTTTCTATCAATTTCAGTGTTATCGGACACAAACTAGTCACTTTTCATCATATTCGATCCAGACTCACACCTAATTCTTGGTTATGCTAGCAGAGGAAGGCACACACAGTATATGCATTTTCATGTGTTTCTATCAATTTCAGTGTTATAGGACACAAACTAGTCATGTTTCATCATATTCCATCCAGACTCACACCTAATGCTCGGTTCTGCTAGCAGAGTGAAGACACACAGAGAATATGCATTTTCATGTGTTTCTATCAATTTCAGTGTTATCGGACACAAACTAGTCACTTTTCATCACAATCGATGCAGACTCACAACTAATGCTCGGTTCTGCTAGCAGAGTGAAGACACACAGAGAGTATGCATTTTCATGTGTTTCTATCAATTTCAGTGTTATCGGACAGAAACTAGTCACTTTTCATCATATTCGATCCAGACTCACACCTAATGCTTGGTTCTGCTAGCAGAAGAAGGCACACACAATATATGCATTTTCATGTTTTTCTATCAATTTCAGTGTTATTGGGCCCAAACTAGTCACTTTTCATCAGAATCAATGCAGACTGGTCCAAAACGCTCTGCTGTACTGGCAGAGTCAAGGCACACACCGTACATGCATTTTCATGTGTTTCTATCAATTTCAGTGTTATAGGACACAAACTAGTCACTTTTCATCATATTCGATCCAGACTCACACCTAATGCTCGGTTCTGCTAGCAGAGGAAGACACAGAGAGAATATGCATTTTCATGTGTTTCTGTCAATTTCAGTGTTATCGGACAGAAACTAGTCACTTTTCATCATATTCGATCCAGACTCACACCTAATGCTTGGTTCTGCTAGCAGAGTGAAGACACAAACAGAATATGCATTTTCATGTGTTTCTATCAATTTCAGTGTTATCGGACACAAACTAGTCACTTTTCATCATATTCGATCCAGACTCACACCTAATGCTCGGTTCTGCTAGCAGAGTGAAGGCACACACCAAATATACATTTTCATGTGTGTCTGTCAATTTCAGTGTTATCGGGCCCAAACTAGTCACTTTTCATCATATTTGATCCAGACTCACACCTAATAATTGGTTCTGCTAGCAGAGGAAGGCACACACAGTATATGCATTTTCATGTGTTTCTATCAATTTCAGTGTTATCGGGCACAAACTAGTCACTTTTCATGAGAATCGATGCAGACTCGTCCAAAACGCTCTGCTGTACTGGCAGAGTCACGGCAGACACCGTACATGCATTTTCATGTGTTTCTGTCAATTTCAGTGTTATCGGACACAAACTAGTCACTTTTCATCATATTCGATCCAGAATCACACCTAATGCTTGGTTCTGCTAGCAGAGTGAAGACAAAGAAAGAATATGCATTTTCATGTGTTTCTATGAATTTCAGTGTTATTGGACACAAACTAGTCACTTTTCATCATAATCGATGCAGACTCACACCTAATCCTCGGTTCTGCTAGCAGAGTGAAGACACACAGAGAATATGCATTTTCATGTGTTTCTATCAATTTCAGTGTTATCGGACACAAACTAGTCACTTTTCATCATATTCGATCCAGACTCACACCTAAATCTTGGTTATGCTAGCAGAGGAAGGCACACACAGTATATGCATTTTCATGTGTTTCTATCAATTTCAGTGTTATCGGACACAAACTAGTCATGTTTCATCATATTCCATCTAGACTCACACCTAATGCTCGGTTCTGCTAGCAGAGTGAAGACACACAGAGAATATGCATTTTCATGTGTTTCTATCAATTTCAGTGTTATCGGACACAAACTAGTCACTTTTCATCACAATCGATGCAGACTCACAACTAATGCTCGGTTCTGCTTGCAGAGTGAAGACACACAGAGAATATGCATTTTCATGTGTTTCTATTAATTTCAGTGTTATAGGACACAAACTAGTCACTTTTCATCATATTCGATCCAGACTCACACCTAATGCTCGGTTCTGCTAGCAGAGTGAAGACACACACAGAATATGCATTTTCACGTGTTTCTATCAATTTCAGTGTTATCGGACACAAACTAGTCACTTTTCATTATATTCGATCCAGACTCACACCTAATGCTTGGTTTTGCTAGCAGAGTGAAGACACAGAGAGAATATGCATTTTCATGTGTTTCTATCAATTTCAGTGTTATCGGACACAAACTAGTCACTTTTCATCACAATCGATCCAGACTCACACCTAATGCTCGGTTCTGCTAGCAGAGTGAAGACACACAGAGAATATGCATTTTCATGTGTTTCTATCAATTTCAGTGTTATCGGACACAAACTAGTCACTTTTCATCATATTCGATCCAAACTCACACCTAATGCTCGGTTCTGCTAGCAGAGTGAAGACACACAGAGAATTTGCATTTTCATGTGTTTCTATCAATTTCAGTGTTATCGGACACAAACTAGTCACTTTTCATGATATTCGATTCAGACTCACACCTAATGCTTGGTTCTGCTAGCAGAGTGAAGGCACACACAGAATATGCATTTTCATGTGTTTCTGTCAATTTCAGTGTTATTGGGCCCAAACTAGTCACTTTTCATCAGAATCGATGAAGACTCAACCAAAACGCTCTGCTGTACTGGCAGAGTCAAGGCACACACTGTACATGCATTTTCTTGTGTTTCTGTCAATTTCAGTGTGATTGGGCCCAAACTAGTCACTTTTCATCATATTCGATCCAGACTCACACCTAATGCTTGGTTCTGCTAGCAGAGTGAAGACACACACAGAATATGCATTTTCATGTGTTTCTATCAATTTCAGTGTTATCGGACACAAACTAGTCACTTTTCATCATATTCGATCCAGACTCACACCTAATGTTTGGTTCTGCTAGCAGAGTGAAGACACACACAGAATATGCATTTTCATGTGTTTCTATCAATTTCAGTGTTATAGGACACAAACTAGTCACTTTTCATCATATTCGATCCAGACTCACACCTAATACTCGGTTCTGCTAGCAGAGTGAAGACACACACAGAATATGCATTTTCATGTGTTTCTATCAATTTCAGTGTTATCGGACACAAACTAGTCACTTTTCATCATATTCGATCCAGACTCACACCTAATGCTTGGTTCTGCTAGCAGAGTGAAGACACACAGAGAATATGCATTTTCATGTGTTTCTATGAATTTCAGTGTTATCGGACACAAACTAGTCACTTTTCATCACAATCGATGCAGACTCACACCTAATGCTCGGTTCTGCTAGCAGAGTGAAGACACACAGAGAATATGCATTTTCATGTGTTTCTATCAATTTCAGTGTTATCGGACACAAACTAGTCACTTTTCATCATATTCCATCCAGACTCACACCTAAATCTTGGTTATGCTAGCAGAGGAAGGCACACACAGTATATGCATTTTCATGTGTTTCTATCAATTTCAGTGTTATAGGACACAAACTAGTCATGTTTCATCATATTCCATCCAGACTCACACCTAATGCTCGGTTCTGCTAGCAGAGTGAAGACACACAGAGAATATGCATTTTCATGTGTTTCTATCAATTTCAGTGTTATCGGACAGAAACTAGTCACTTTTCATCATATTCGATCCAGACTCACACCTAATGCTCGGTTCTGCTAGCAGAGTGAAGGCACACACAGTATATGCATTTTCATGTGTTTCTGTCAATTTCAGTGTTATTGGGCCCAAACTAGTCACTTTTCATCAGAATCAATGCAGACTCGTCCAAAACGCTCTGCTGTACTGGCAGAGTCAAGGCACACACCGTACATGCATTTTCATGTGTTTCTATCAATTTCAGTGTTATAGGACACAAACTAGTCACTTTTCATCATATTCGATCCAGACTCACACCTAATGCTCGGTTCTGCTAGCAGAGGAAGACACAGAGAGAATATGCATTTTCATGTGTTTCTATAAATTTCAGTGTTATAGGACACAAACTAGTCACTTTTCATCAAAATCGATGCAGACTCACACCTAATGCTCGGTTCTGCTAGCAGAGTGAAGACACACAGAGACTATGCATTTTCATGTGTTTCTGTCAATTTCAGTGTTATCGGACAGAAACTAGTCACTTTTCATCATATTCGATCCAGACTCACAACTTATGCTTGGTTCTGCTAGCAGAGGAAGGCACACACAGTATATGCATTTTCATGTGTTTCTGTCAATTTCAGTGTTATTGGGCCCAAACTACTCACGTTTCATCATATTCCATCCAGACTCACACCTAATGCTCGGTTCTGCTAGCAGAGTGAAGACACACAGAGAATATGCATTTTCATGTGTTTCTATCAATTTCAGTGTTATCGGACAGAAACTAGTCACTTTTCATCATATTCGATCCAGACTCACACCTAATGCTTGGTTCTGCTAGCAGAGGAAGGCACACACAATATATGCATTTTCATGTGTTTCTATCAATTTCAGTGTTATTGGGCCCAAACTAGTCACTTTTCATCAGAATCAATGCAGACTCGTCCAAAACGCTCTGCTGTACTGGCAGAGTCAAGGCACACACCGTACATGCATTTTCATGTGTTTCTATCAATTTCAGTGTTATAGGACACAAACTAGTCACTTTTCATCATATTCGATCCAGACTCACACTTAATGCTCGGTTCTGCTAGCAGAGGAAGACACACAGAGAATATGCATTTTCATGTGTTTCTATAAATTTCAGTGTTATCGGACACAAACTAGTCACTTTTCATCAAAATCGATGCAGACTCACACCTAATGCTTGGTTCTGCTAGCAGAGTGAAGACACACAGAGAATATGCATTTTCATGTGTTTCTATCAATTTCAGTGTTATAGGACACAAACTAGTCACTTTTCATCATATTCGATCCAGACTCACACCTAATGCTTGGTTCTGCTAGCAGAGTGAAGACACACAGAGAATATGCATTTTCATGTGTTTCTATCAATTTCAGTGTTATAGGACACAAACTAGTCACGTTTCATCATATTCCATCCAGACTCACACCTAATGCTCGGTTCTGCTAGCAGAGTGAAGACACACAGAGAATATGCATTTTCATGTGTTTCTATCAATTTCAGTGTTATCGGACACAAACTAGTCACTTTTCATCACAATCGATGCAGACTCACAACTAATGCTCGGTTCTGCTAGTAGAGGAAGGCACACACAGTATATGCATTTTCATGTGTTTCTGTCAATTTCAGTGTTATTGGGCCCAAACTACTCACGTTTCATAATATTCCATCCAGACTCACACCTAATGCTCGGTTCTGCTAGCAGAGTGAAGACACACAGAGAATATGCATTTTCATGTGTTTCTATCAATTTCAGTGTTATCGGACACAAACTAGTCACTTTTCATCACAATCGATGCAGACTCACAACTAATGCTCGGTTCTGCTAGCAGAGTGAAGACACACAGAGAGTATGCATTTTCATGTGTTTCTATCAATTTCAGTGTTATCGGACAGAAACTAGTCACTTTTCATCATATTCGATCCAGACTCACACCTAATGCTTGGTTCTGCTAGCAGAGGAACGCACACACAATATATGCATTTTCATGTGTTTCTATCAATTTCAGTGTTATTGGGCCCAAACAAGTCACTTTTCATCAGAATCAATGCAGACTCGTCCAAAACGCTCTGCTGTACTGGCAGAGTCAAGGCACACACCGTACATGCATTTTCATGTGTTTCTATCAATTTCAGTGTTATAGGACACAAACTAGTCACTTTTCATCATATTAAATCCAGACTCACACCTAATGATCGGTTCTGCTAGCAGAGGAAGACACAGAGAGAATATGCATTTTCATGTGTTTCTATAAATTTCAGTGTTATCGGACACAAACTAGTCACTTTTCATCAAAATCGATGCAGACTCACACCTAATGCTCGGTTCTGCTAGCAGAGTGAAGACACACAGAGAATATGCATTTTCATGTGTTTCTATCAATTTCAGTGTTATAGGACACAAACTAGTCACTTTTTATCACAATCGATGCAGACTCACAACTAATGCTCGGTTCTGCTAGCAGAGTGAAGAAACACAGAGAATATGCATTTTCATGTCTTTCTATCAATTTCAGTGTTATCGGACACAAACTAGTCACTTTTCATCACAATCGATGCAGACTCACACCTAATGCTCGGTTCTGCTAGCAGAGTGAAGACCCACAGAGAATATGCATTTTCATGTGTTTCTATCAATTTCAGTGTTATCGGACACAAACTAGTCACTTTTCATCATATTCGATCCAGACTCACACCTAATTCTTGGTTATGCTAGCAGAGGAAGGCACACACAGTATATGCATTTTCATGTGTTTCTATCAATTTCAGTGTTATAGGACACAAACTAGTCATGTTTCATCATATTCCATCCAGACTCACACCTAATGCTCGGTTCTGCTAGCAGAGTGAAGACACACAGAGACTATGCATTTTCATGTGTTTCTGTCAATTTCAGTGTTATCGGACAGAAACTAGTCACTTTTCATCATATTCGATCCAGACTCACAACTTATGCTTGGTTCTGCTAGCAGAGGAAGGCACACACAGTATATGCATTTTCATGTGTTTCTGTCAATTTCAGTGTTATTGGGCCCAAACTACTCACGTTTCATCATATTCCATCCAGACTCACACCTAATGCTCGGTTCTGCTAGCAGAGTGAAGACACACAGAGAATATGCATTTTCATGTGTTTCTATCAATTTCAGTGTTATCGGACAGAAACTAGTCACTTTTCATCATATTCGATCCAGACTCACACCTAATGCTTGGTTCTGCTAGCAGAGGAAGGCACACACAATATATGCATTTTCATGTGTTTCTATCAATTTCAGTGTTATTGGGCCCAAACTAGTCACTTTTCATCAGAATCAATGCAGACTCGTCCAAAACGCTCTGCTGTACTGGCAGAGTCAAGGCACACACCGTACATGCATTTTCATGTGTTTCTATCAATTTCAGTGTTATAGGACACAAACTAGTCACTTTTCATCATATTCGATCCAGACTCACACTTAATGCTCGGTTCTGCTAGCAGAGGAAGACACACAGAGAATATGCATTTTCATGTGTTTCTATAAATTTCAGTGTTATCGGACACAAACTAGTCACTTTTCATCAAAATCGATGCAGACTCACACCTAATGCTTGGTTCTGCTAGCAGAGTGAAGACACACAGAGAATATGCATTTTCATGTGTTTCTATCAATTTCAGTGTTATAGGACACAAACTAGTCACTTTTCATCATATTCGATCCAGACTCACACCTAATGCTTGGTTCTGCTAGCAGAGTGAAGACACACAGAGAATATGCATTTTCATGTGTTTCTATCAATTTCAGTGTTATAGGACACAAACTAGTCACGTTTCATCATATTCCATCCAGACTCACACCTAATGCTCGGTTCTGCTAGCAGAGTGAAGACACACAGAGAATATGCATTTTCATGTGTTTCTATCAATTTCAGTGTTATCGGACACAAACTAGTCACTTTTCATCACAATCGATGCAGACTCACAACTAATGCTCGGTTCTGCTAGTAGAGGAAGGCACACACAGTATATGCATTTTCATGTGTTCCTGTCAATTTCAGTGTTATTGGGCCCAAACTACTCACGTTTCATAATATTCCATCCAGACTCACACCTAATGCTCGGTTCTGCTAGCAGAGTGAAGACACACAGAGAATATGCATTTTCATGTGTTTCTATCAATTTCAGTGTTATCGGACACAAACTAGTCACTTTTCATCACAATCGATGCAGACTCACAACTAATGCTCGGTTCTGCTAGCAGAGTGAAGACACACAGAGAGTATGCATTTTCATGTGTTTCTATCAATTTCAGTGTTATCGGACAGAAACTAGTCACTTTTCATCATATTCGATCCAGACTCACACCTAATGCTTGGTTCTGCTAGCAGAGGAACGCACACACAATATATGCATTTTCATGTGTTTCTATCAATTTCAGTGTTATTGGGCCCAAACAAGTCACTTTTCATCAGAATCAATGCAGACTCGTCCAAAACGCTCTGCTGTACTGGCAGAGTCAAGGCACACACCGTACATGCATTTTCATGTGTTTCTATCAATTTCAGTGTTATAGGACACAAACTAGTCACTTTTCATCATATTAAATCCAGACTCACACCTAATGATCGGTTCTGCTAGCAGAGGAAGACACAGAGAGAATATGCATTTTCATGTGTTTCTATAAATTTCAGTGTTATCGGACACAAACTAGTCACTTTTCATCAAAATCGATGCAGACTCACACCTAATGCTCGGTTCTGCTAGCAGAGTGAAGACACACAGAGAATATGCATTTTCATGTGTTTCTATCAATTTCAGTGTTATAGGACACAAACTAGTCACTTTTTATCACAATCGATGCAGACTCACAACTAATGCTCGGTTCTGCTAGCAGAGTGAAGAAACACAGAGAATATGCATTTTCATGTCTTTCTATCAATTTCAGTGTTATCGGACACAAACTAGTCACTTTTCATCACAATCGATGCAGACTCACACCTAATGCTCGGTTCTGCTAGCAGAGTGAAGACCCACAGAGAATATGCATTTTCATGTGTTTCTATCAATTTCAGTGTTATCGGACACAAACTAGTCACTTTTCATCATATTCGATCCAGACTCACACCTAATTCTTGGTTATGCTAGCAGAGGAAGGCACACACAGTATATGCATTTTCATGTGTTTCTATCAATTTCAGTGTTATAGGACACAAACTAGTCATGTTTCATCATATTCCATCCAGACTCACACCTAATGCTCGGTTCTGCTAGCAGAGTGAAGACACACAGAGAATATGCATTTTCATGTGTTTCTATCAATTTCAGTGTTATCGGACACAAACTAGTCACTTTTCATCACAATCGATGCAGACTCACAACTAATGCTCGGTTCTGCTAGCAGAGTGAAGACACACAGAGAGTATGCATTTTCATGTGTTTCTATCAATTTCAGTGTTATCGGACAGAAACTAGTCACTTTTCATCATATTCGATCCAGACTCACACCTAATGCTTGGTTCTGCTAGCAGAAGAAGGCACACACAATATATGCATTTTCATGTTTTTCTATCAATTTCAGTGTTATTGGGCCCAAACTAGTCACTTTTCATCAGAATCAATGCAGACTGGTCCAAAACGCTCTGCTGTACTGGCAGAGTCAAGGCACACACCGTACATGCATTTTCATGTGTTTCTATCAATTTCAGTGTTATAGGACACAAACTAGTCACTTTTCATCATATTCGATCCAGACTCACACCTAATGCTCGGTTCTGCTAGCAGAGGAAGACACAGAGAGAATATGCATTTTCATGTGTTTCTGTCAATTTCAGTGTTATCGGACAGAAACTAGTCACTTTTCATCATATTCGATCCAGACTCACACCTAATGCTTGGTTCTGCTAGCAGAGGAAGGCACACACAGTATATGCATTTTCATGTGTTTCTGTCAATTTCAGTGTTATTGGGCCCAAACTACTCACGTTTCATCATATTCCATCCAGACTCACACCTAATGCACGGTTCTGCTAGCAGAGTGAAGACACACAGAGAATATGCATTTTCATGTGTTTCTATCAATTTCAGTGTTAACGGACAGAAACTAGTCACTTTTCATCATATTCGATCCAGACTCACACCTAATGCTTGGTTCTGCTAGCAGAGGAAGGCACATACAATATATGCATTTTCATGTGTTTCTATCAATTTCAGTGTTATTGGGCCCAAACTAGTGACTTTTCATCAGAATCAATACAGACTCGTCCAAAACGCTCTGCTGTACTGGCAGAGTCAAGGCACACACCGTACATGCATTTTCATGTGTTTCTATCAATTTCAGTGTTATAGGACACAAACTAGTCACTTTTCATCATATTCGATCCAGACTCACACTTAATGCTCGGTTCTGCTAGCAGAGGAAGACACAGAGAGAATATGCATTTTCATGTGTTTCTATAAATTTCAGTGTTATCGGACACAAACTAGTCACTTTTCATCAAAATCGATGCAGACTCACACCTAATGCTTGGTTCTGCTAGCAGAGTGAAGACACACAGAGAATATGCATTTTCATGTGTTTCTATCAATTTCAGTGTTATAGGACACAAACTAGTCACTTTTCATCATATTCGATCCAGACTCACACCTAATGCTTGGTTCTGCTAGCAGAGTGAAGACACACAGAGAATATGCATTTTCATGTGTTTCTATCAATTTCAGTGTTATAGGACACAAACTAGTCACGTTTCATCATATTCCATCCAGACTCACACCTAATGCTCGGTTCTGCTAGCAGAGTGAAGACACACAGAGAATATGCATTTTCATGTGTTTCTATCAATTTCAGTGTTATCGGACACAAACTAGTCACTTTTCATCACAATCGATGCAGACTCACAACTAATGCTCGGTTCTGCTAGTAGAGGAAGGCACACACAGTATGTGCATTTTCATGTGTTTCTGTCAATTTCAGTGTTATTGGGCCCAAACTACTCACGTTTCATCATATTCCATCCAGACTCACACCTAATGCTCGGTTCTGCTAGCAGAGTGAAGACACACAGAGAATATGCATTTTCATGTGTTTCTATCAATTTCAGTGTTATCGGAGATAAACTAGTCACTTTTCATCACAATCGATGCAGACTCACAACTAATGCTTGGTTCTGCTAGCAGAGTGAAGACACACAGAGAGTATGCATTTTCATGTGTTTCTATCAATTTCAGTGTTATCGGACAGAAACTAGTCACTTTTCATCATATTCGATCCAGACTCACACCTAATGCTTGGTTCTGCTAGCAGAGGAACGCACACACAATATATGCATTTTCATGTGTTTCTATCAATTTCAGTGTTATTGGGCCCAAACTAGTCACTTTTCATCAGAATCAATGCAGACTCGTCCAAAACGCTCTGCTGTACTGGCAGAGTCAAGGCACACACCGTACATGCATTTTCATGTGTTTCTATCAATTTCAGTGTTATAGGACACAAACTAGTCACTTTTCATCATATTCGATCCAGACTCACACCTAATGCTCGGTTCTGCTAGCAGAGGAAGACACAGAGAGAATATGCATTTTCATGTGTTTCTATAAATTTCAGTGTTATCGGACACAAACTAGTCACTTTTCATCAAAATCGATGCAGACTCACACCTAATGCTTGGTTCTGCTAGCAGAGTGAAGACACACAGAGAATATGCATTTTCATGTGTTTCTGTCAATTTCAGTGTTATCGGACAGAAACTAGTCACTTTTCATCATATTCGATCGAGACTCACACCTAATGCTTGGTTCTGCTAGCAGAGGAAGGCACACACAGTATATGCATTTTCATGTGTTTCTGTCAATTTCAGTGTTATTGGGCCCAAACTACTCACGTTTCATCATATTCCATCCAGACTCACACCTAATGCTCGGTTCTGCTAGCAGAGTGAAGGCAAACACCGAATATACATTTTCATGTGTTTCTGTCAATTTCAGTGTTATCGGGCCCAAACTAGTCACTTTTCATCATATTTGATCCAGACTCACACCTAATGCTTGGTTCTGCAAGCAGAGGAAGGCACACACAGTATATGCATTTTCATGTGTTTCTATCAATTTCAGTGTTATCGGGCACAAACTAGTCACTTTTCATGAGAATCGATGCAGACTCATCCAAAACGCTCTGCTGTACTGGCAGAGTCACGGCACACACCGTACACGCATTTTCATGTGTTTCTATCAATTTCAGTGTTATCGGACACAAACTAGTCACTTTTCATCATATTCGATCCAGACTCACACCTAATGCTCGGTTCTGCTAGCAGAGTGAAGACACACAGAGAATATGCATTTTCATGTGTTTCTATCAATTTCAGTGTTATAGGACACAAACTAGTCACTTTTCATCATATTCGATCCAGACTCACACCTAATGCTCGGTTCTGCTAGCAGAGTGAAGACACACACAGAATATGCATTTTCATGTGTTTCTATCGATTTCAGTGTTATCGGACACAAACTAGTCACTTTTCATCATATTCGATCCAGACTCACACCTAATGCTTGGTTCTGCTAGCAGAGTGAAGACACAGAGAGAATATGCATTTTCATGTGTTTCTATCAATTTCAGTGTTATCGGACACAAACTAGTCACTTTTCATCACAATCGATCCAGACTCACACCTAATGCTCGGTTCTGCTAGCAGAGTGAAGACACACAGAGAATATGCATTTTCATGTGTTTCTATCAATTTCAGTGTTATCGGACACAAACTAGTCACTTTTCATCATATTCGATCCAGACTCACACCTAATGCTCGGTTCTGCTAGCAGAGTGAAGACACACAGAGAATATGCATTTTCATGTGTTTCTATCAATTTCAGTGTTATCGGACACAAACTAGTCACTTTTCATCATATTCGATTCAGACTCACACCTAATGCTCGGTTCTGCTAGCAGAGTGAAGGCACACACAGAATATGCATTTTCATGTGTTTCTGTCAATTTCAGTGTTATTGGGCCCAAACTAGTCACTTTTCATCAGAATCGATGAAGACTCAACCAAAACGCTCTGCTGTACTGGCCTAGTCAAGGCACACACCGTACATGCATTTTCATGTGTTTCTATCAATTTCAGTGTTATAGGACACAAACTAGTCACTTTTCATCATATTCGATCCAGACTCACACCTAATGCTCGGTTCTGCTAGCAGAGGAAGACACAGAGAGAATATGCATTTTCATGTGTTTCTATAAATTTCAGTGTTATCGGACACAAACTAGTCACTTTTCATCATATTCGATCCAGACTCACACCTAATGCTTGGTTCTGCTAGCAGAGGAAGGCACACACAGTATATGCATTTTCATGTGTTTCTGTCAATTTCAGTGTTATTGGGCCCAAACTACTCACGTTTCAACATATTCCATCCAGACTCACACCTAATGCTTGGTTCTGCTAGCAGAGTGAAGACACACAGAGAATATGCATTTTCATGTGTTTCTATCAATTTCAGTGTTATCGGACACAAACTAGTCACTTTTTATCACAATCGATGCAGACTCACACCTAATGCTCGGTTCTGCTAGCAGAGTGAAGACACACAGAGAATATGCATTTTCATGTGTTTCTATCAATTTCAGTGTTATCGGGCCCAAACTAGTCACTTTTCATGAGAATCGATGAAGATTCGTCCAAAACGCTCTGCTGTACTGGCAGAGTCAAGGCACACACCGTACATGCATTTTCATGTTTTTCTGTCAATTTCAGTGTTATTGGGCCCGAACTAGTCACTTTACATCATATTCGATCCAGACTCACACCGAATGCTTGGTTCTGCTAGCAGAGTGAAGACACAAACAGAATATGCATTTTCATGTGTTTCTATCAATTTCAGTGTTATCGGACACAAACTAGTCACTTTTCATCATATTCGATCCAGACTCACACCTAATGCTCAGTTCTGCTAGCAGAGTGAAGGCACACACCGAATATACATTTTCATGTGTTTCTGTCAATTTCAGTGTTATCGGGCCCAAACTAGTCACTTTTCATCATATTTGATCCAGACTCACACCTAATGCTTGGTTCTGCTAGCAGAGGAAGGCACACACAGTATATGCATTTTCATGTGTTTCTATCAATTTCAGTGTTATCCGGCACAAACTAGTCACTTTTCATGAGAATCGATGCAGACTCACACCTAATGCTCGGTTCTGCTAGCAGAGTGAAGACACACAGAGAATATGCATTTTCATGTGTTTCTATCAATTTCAGTGTTATCGGACACAAACTAGTCACTTTTCATCATATTCGATCCAGACTCACACCTAATGCTCGGTTCTGCTAGCAGAGTGAAGACAAACAGAGAATATGCATTTTCATGTGTTTCTATCAATTTCAGTGTTATCGGACACAAACTAGTCACTTTTCATCATATTCGATTCAGACTCACACCTAATGCTCGGTTCTGCTAGCAGAGTGAAGGCACACACAGAATATGCATTTTCTTGTGTTTCTGTCAATTTCAGTGTGATTGGGCCCAAACTAGTCACTTTTCATCATATTCGATCCAGACTCACACCTAATGCTTGGTTCTGCTAGCAGAGTGAAGACACACAGAGAATATGCATTTTCATGTGTTTCTATCAATTTCAGTGTTATCGGACACAAACTAGTCACTTTTCATCATATTCGATCCAGACTCACACCTAATGCTTGGTTCTGCTAGCAGAGTGAAGACACACACAGAATATGCATTTTCATGTGTTTCTATCAATTTCAGTGTTATAGGACACAAACTAGTCACTTTTCATCATATTCGATCCAGACTCACACCTAATGCTCGGTTCTGCTAGCAGAGTGAAGACACACACAGAATATGCATTTTCATGTGTTTCTATCAATTTCAGTGTTATCGGACACAAACTAGTCACTTTTCATCATATTCGATCCAGACTCACAACTAATTCTTGGTTATGCTAGCAGAGGAAGGCACACACAGTATATGCATTTTCATGTGTTTCTATCAATTTCAGTGTTATCGGGCCCAAACTAGTCACTTTTTATGAGAATCGATGCAGACTCGTCCAAAATGTTCTGCTGTACTGGCAGAGTCAAGGCACACACCGTACATGCATTTTCATGTGTTTCTGTCAATTTCAGTGTTATTGGGCCCGAACTAGTCACTTTTCATTATTTTCGATCCAGACTCACACCTAATACTTGGTTCTGCTAGCAGAGGAAGGCACACACAGTATATGCATTTTCATGTGTTTCTATCAATTTCAGTGTTATCGGGCCCAAACTAGTCACTTTTCATGAGAATCGATGCAGACTCGTCCAAAACGCTCTGCTGTACTGGCAGAGTCACGGCAGACACCGTACATGCATTTTCATGTGTTTCTATCAATTTCAGTGTTATCGGACACAAACTAGTCACTTTTCATCACAATCGATGCAGACTCACAACTAATGCTCGGTTCTGCTAGCAGAGTGAAGACACACAGAGAGTATGCATTTTCATGTGTTTTTTATCAATTTCAGTGTTATCGGACAGAAACTAGTCACTTTTCATCATATTCGATCCAGACTCACACCTAATGCTTGGTAATGCTAGCAGAGGAAGGCACACACAGTATATGCATTTTCATGTGTTTCTATCAATTTCAGTGTTATAGGACACAAACTAGTCACATTTCATCATATTCCATCCAGACTCACACCTAATGCTCGGTTCTGCTAGCAGAGTGAAGACACACAGAGAATATGCATTTTCATGTGTTTCTATCAATTTCAGTGTTATCGGACACAAACTAGTCACTTTTCATCACAATCGATGCAGACTCACAACTAATGCTCGGTTCTGCTAGCAGAGTGAAGACACACAGAGAGTATGCATTTTCATGTGTTTCTATCAATTTCAGTGTTATCGGACAGAAACTAGTTACTTTTCATCATATTCGATCCAGACTCACACCTAATGCTTGGTTCTGCTAGCAGAGGAAGGCACACACAATATATGCATTTTCATGTGTTTCTATCAATTTCAGTGTTATTGGGCCCAAACTAGTCACTTTTCATCAGAATCAATGCAGACTCGTCCTAAACGCTCTGCTGTACTGGCAGAGTCAAGGCACACACCGTACATGCATTTTCATGTGTTTCTATCAATTTCAGTGTTATAGGACACAAACTAGTCACTTTTCATCATATTCGATCCAGACTCACACCTAATGCTCGGTTCTGCTAGCAGAGGAAGACACAGAGAGAATATGCATTTTCATGTGTTTCTATAAATTTCAGTGTTATCGGACAGAAACTAGTCACTTTTCATCATATTCGATCCAGACTCACACCTAATGCTTGGTTCTGCTAGCAGAGGAAGGCACACACAGTATATGCATTTTCATGTGTTTCTGTCAATTTCAGTGTTATTGGGCCCAAACTACTCACGTTTCATCATATTCCATCCAGACTCACACCTAATGCTCGGTTCTGCTAGCAGAGTGAAGACACACAGAGAATATGCATTTTCATGTGTTTCTATCAATTTCAGTGTTATCGGACACAAACTAGTCACTTTTCATCATATTCGATCCAGACTCACACCTAATGCTCGGTTCTGCTAGCAGAGTGAAGGCACACACCGAATATACATTTTCATGTGTTTCTGTCAATTTCAGTGTTATCGGGCCCAAACTAGTCACTTTTCATCATATTTGATCCAGACTCACACCTAATGCTTGGTTCTGCTAGCAGAGTGAAGACACAGAGAGAATATGCATTTTCATGTGTTTCTATCAATTTCAGTGTTATCCGGCACAAACTAGTCACTTTTCATGAGAATCGATGCAGACTCGTCCAAAACGCTCTGCTGTACTGGCAGAGTCACGGCAGACACCGTACACGCATTTTCATGTGTTTCTGTCAATTTCAGTGTTATTGGGCCCAAACTAGTCACTTTTCATCATAATCGATGAAGACTCAACCAAAACGCTCTGCTGTACTGGCAGAGTCAAGGCACACACCGTACATGCATTTTCTTGTGTTTCTGTCAATTTCAGTGTGATTGGGCCCAAACTAGTCACTTTTCATCATATTCGATCCAGACTCACACCTAATGCTTGGTTCTGCTAGCAGAGTGAAGACACATACAGAATATGCATTTTCATGTGTTTCTATCAATTTCAGTGTTATAGGACACAAACTAGTCACTTTTCATCATATTCGATCCAGACTCACACCTAATGCTCGGTTCTGCTAGCAGAGTGAAGACACACACAGAATATGCATTTTCATGTGTTTCTATCAATTTCAGTGTTATCGGACACAAACTAGTCACTTTTCATCATATTCGATCCAGACTCACACCTAATGCTTGGTTCTGCTAGCAGAGTGAAGACACACAGAGAATATGCATTTTCATGTGTTTCTATGAATTTCAGTGTTATCGGACACAAACTAGTTACTTTTCATCACAATCGATGCAGACTCACACCTAATGCTCGGTTCTGCTAGCAGAGTGAAGACACACAGAGAATATGCATTTTCATGTGTTTCTATCAATTTCAGTGTTATTGGACACAAACTAGTCACTTTTCATCATATTCGATCCAGACTCACAACTAATTCTTGGTTATGCTAGCAGAGGAAGGCACACACAATATATGCATTTTCATGTGTTTCTATCAATTTCAGTGTTATTGGGCCCAAACTAGTCACTTTTCATGAGAATCGATGCAGACTCGTCCAAAATGCTCTGCTGTACTGGCAGAGTCAAGGCACACACCGTACATGCATTTTCATGTGTTTCTGTCAATTTCAGTGTTATTGGGCCCGAACTAGTCACTTTTCATTATTTTCGAT
The DNA here is from genome assembly GCF_963924715.1 of Thunnus thynnus. Classification (NCBI taxonomy): domain Eukaryota; kingdom Metazoa; phylum Chordata; class Actinopteri; order Scombriformes; family Scombridae; genus Thunnus; species Thunnus thynnus. Next base: position 41,226,833 of record NC_089517.1, read on the forward strand.
CCAGACTCACACCTAATGCTTGGTTCTGCTAGCACAGTGAAGACACAAACAGAATATGCATTTTCATGTGTTTCTATCAATTTCAGTGTTATCGGACACAAACTAGTCACTTTTCATCATATTCGATCCAGACTCACAACTAATGCTCGGTTTTGCTAGCAGAGTGAAGGCACACACCGAATATACATTTTCATGTGTTTCTGTCAATTTCAGTGTTATCGGGCCCAAACTAGTCACTTTTCATCATATTCGATCCAGACTCACACCTAATGCTTGGTTCTGCTAGCAGAGGAAGGCACACACAGTATGTGCATTTTCATGTGTTTCTATCAATTTCAGTGTTATCGGGCCCAAACTAGTCACTTTTCATGAGAATCGATGCAGACTCGTCCAAAACGCTCTGCTGTACTGGCAGAGTCACGGCAGACACCGTACATGCATTTTCATGTGTTTCTGTCAATTTCAGTGTTATCGGACACAAACTAGTCACTTTTTATCATATTCGATCCAGACTCACACCTAATGCTTGGTTCTGCTAGCAGAGTGAAGACACACACAGAATATGCATTTTCATGTGTTTCTATCAATTTCAGTGTTATAGGACACAAACTAGTCACGTTTCATCATATTCCATCCAGACTCACACCTAATGCTCGGTTCTGCTAGCAGAGTGAAGACACACAGAGAATATGCATTTTCATGTGTTTCTATCAATTTCAGTGTTATCGGACAGAAACTAGTCACTTTTCATCATATTCGATCCAGACTCACACCTAATGCTTGGTTCTGCTAGCAGAGGAAGGCACACACAATATATGCATTTTCATGTGTTTCTATCAATTTCAGTGTTATTGGGCCCAAACTAGTCATTTTTCATCAGAATCAATGCAGACTCGTCCAAAACGCTCTGCTATACTGGCAGAGTCAAGGCACACACCGTACATGCATTTTCATGTGTTTCTATCAATTTCAGTGTTATAGGACACAAACTAGTCACTTTTCATCATATTTGATCCATACTCACACCTAATGCTCGGTTCTGCTAGCAGAGGAGGACACAGAGAGAATATGCATTTTCATGTGTTTCTATAAATTTCAGTGTTATCGGACACAAACTAGTCACTTTTCATCAAAATCGATGCAGACTCACACCTAATGCTCGGTTCTGCTAGCAGAGTGAAGACACACAGAGAATATGCATTTTCATGTGTTTCTATCAATTTCAGTGTTATAGGACACAAACTAGTCACTTTTCATCAAAATCGATGCAGACTCACACCTAATACTCGGTTCTGCTAGCAGAGTGAAGACACACACAGAATATGCATTTTCATGTTTTTCTATCAATTTCAGTGTTATCGGACACAAACTAGTCACTTTTCATCATATTCGATCCAGACTCACACCTAATTCTTGGTTATGCTAGCAGAGGAAGGCACACACAGTATATGCATTTTCATGTGTTTCTATCAATTTCAGTGTTATAGGACACAAACTAGTCACGTTTCATCATATTCCATCCAGACTCACACCTAATGCTCGGTTCTGCTAGCAGAGTGAAGACACACAGAGAATATGCATTTTCATGTGTTTCTATCAATTTCAGTGTTATCGGACACAAACTAGTCACTTTTCATCACAATCGATGCAGACTCACAACTAATGCTCGGTTCTGCTAGCATAGTGAAGACACACAGAGAGTATGCATTTTCATGTGTTTCTATCAATTTCAGTGTTATCGGACAGAAACTAGTCACTTTTCATCATATTCGATTCAGACTCACACCTAATGCTTGGTTGTGCTAGCAGAGGAAGGCACACACAATATATGCATTTTCATGTGTTTCTATCAATTTCAGTGTTATTGGGCCCAAACTAGACACTTTTCATCAGAATCAATGCAGACTCGTCCAAAACGCTCTGCTGTACTGGCAGAGTCAAGGCACACACCGTACATGCATTTTCATGTGTTTCTATCAATTTCAGTGTTATAGGACACAAACTAGTCACTTTTCATCATATTCGATCCAGACTCAAACCTAATGCTCGGTTCTGCTAGCAGAGGAAGACACAGAGAGAATATGCATTTTCATGTGTTTCTATAAATTTCAGTGTTATCGGACACAAACTAGTCACTTTTCATCAAAATCGATGCAGACTCACACCTAATGCTCGGTTCTGCTAGCAGAGTGAAGACACACAGAGACTATGCATTTTCATGTGTTTCTGTCAATTTCAGTGTTATCGGACAGAAACTAGTCACTTTTCATCATATTCGATCCAGACTCACACCTAATGCTTGGTTCTGCTAGCAGAGGAAGGCACACACAGTATATGCATTTTCATGTGTTTCTGTCAATTTCAGTGTTATTGGGCCCAAACTACTCACGTTTCATCATATTCCATCCAGACTCACACCTAATGCTCGGTTCTGCTAGCAGAGTGAAGACACACAGAGAATATGCATTTTCATGTGTTTCTATCAATTTCAGTGTTATCGGGCCCAAACTAGTCACTTTTCATGAGAATCGATGCAGACTCGTCCAAAACGCTCTGCTGTACTGGCAGAGTCAAGGCACACACCGTACATGCATTTTCATGTTTTTCTGTCAATTTCAGTGTTATTGGGCCCGAACTAGTCACTTTTCATCATATTCGATCCAGACTCACACCTAATGCTTGGTTCTGCTAGCAGAGGAAGGCACACACAGTATATGCATTTTCATGTGTTTCTGTCAATTTCAGTGTTATCGGACAGAAACTAGTCACTTTTCATCAAAATCGATGCAGACTCACACCTAATGCTCGGTTCTGCTAGCAGAGTGAAGACACACAGAGAATATGCATTTTCATGTGTTTCTATCAATTTCAGTGTTATAGGACACAAACTAGTCACTTTTCATCAAAATCGATGCAGACTCACACCTAATACTCGGTTCTGCTAGCAGAGTGAAGACACACACAGAATATGCATTTTCATGTTTTTCTATCAATTTCAGTGTTATCGGACACAAACTAGTCACTTTTCATCATATTCGATCCAGACTCACACCTAATTCTTGGTTATGCTAGCAGAGGAAGGCACACACAGTATATGCATT